>NW_015091014.1:200186-219387 GCF_001431845.1 Calidris pugnax | reverse complement strand
CCGAAACCTGCCCCGGGTGGGTTGTTTGTTTTTCCTTAAAAAAAAAAAAAAAAAAAAAGACACAACCCTTCTGCCTTCTCATGGCTCTCGAGAGATGAAAGCGACACTTTCTTGGCGGAGAGCGCAACCCCTCGCAATGGAAACGGTGGAGGAGGGCGGTGGGTGAGGGGTCTCCCTTGCCCAACACATTGCTGGGTGTGTGTGTGTGTGTGTGAATTTCCAGCTCTTTTTAGCAACTGGAGAAGAATTTGAGCTGCCACTTGAATCGGCGTCACCTCCCGTGGCTGTTTGTCTGCTCGGGATGCCCAGGCCTGCTCTTCCCAACGCCGTGTCCCCATGGCCCTGCCATCCATCGCTGCTCAAGCAGGACAAGGGTCCCCGAGGGCAGAGCCAGGTGTCCCCCCCGGTCCATGTCACCATGGGGTGAGAGGGGCAGCAGAGGGGATGCGGGGGCTGCCCCGTGCTGCTGACTGCGGATGAGGCCCAGCTTCACCTGGAGATGATGCTAGCCCTTGTCAAAACAGATAGGACTGCAGGAATAATTAATTGGGTAATTAGGCTAATATCGCGAGCCTGGCAATGGTTAACTGAAGGCCTTGATAAGTGTCCTGAGAGGCTGGTTAGTGCCTGCTTCCCCACCACCATCCTTGTCCCCATGTGGTCCTCCAGCAGCCCCCTCCTGCCTTACCTTCTCGATGAGGGTGACGAACTGGTTGTTGAGCAGCTTGATGTCCTCCTTCTCCTGCTGCCGCACAGCTTGGAATTCGGGGTCAATATCGAGGTGTATGGGGGCCAGGAGTCTCCCGTCGATGGCCAAGGAAGGGTAAGAGGAGCAGCGGTATCCCCCGTCCCCGTGGAGGCTGAGCGAGCTGTAGCCATTGCTGGCCACCTCGCTGGGACTGCGGTGGCCCAGAAGGTCCGGGGATGAGGTGCCGGCTGCTTTGCCTCTGCTCATCTTCCCTGACACCTCCCAGGAGGAGAGGGAGCCACTGGGGAAGGCTTTGCAGGGGTTAGTCATGCCCGGCTTGTGGCTCCGCAGCTCGAGGGAGGGGAAGGGAAGGGAAAGGGGGAAAAAAAAAAAAAAAAAAGAAGAAAGAGATGAAGTTTTCTTGCTGCTGCCTCAAAGGGAAGGAGAGTAGTGGCACGCTGAGGAGTTTGGTCGGCTTAATTCCTGTCTCCTCGGCTCGTGGGTTGGCTAATGAATTACAAGCACCTGTTCTCCTATGTTCATTAAACGGCGGAGGGTGTAACCGTTGATGTAATCCAGATCAACCTGTTGGCTTTTTATTTTTTTAATTTTTTTTTTCCCTCCTCTCTCTGTACCCTCCTTTTTTTTTTTTTTCTTTCCCAGGAGCTTGTTTGTGTGGTGAGGGCATAGGCACCCGCAGCAAAAACAAATCACTGGCAGGTAATTCGCTGGGCCCCGAGCAGCTGCTTTCCTCATCCTTAAATGGTGAAGAAAGGAATCAAAGGTGCTGGGCTCGGGGAGGAGGGCTCTGGGCACGGCTGGTGGTTGGCTCGTGGAGCCTGGGTTCAACCCCTGGCTCCTTTCCAGCCAAAATCTGCAGGAAGGAATCGTGACTTTTTTTTTTTAAATATTTTTTTTCATGTTTAAAATCCTAAAGAAAGAGTGAATCGACCAAGAGTGAGAATTTGGAGCCGCATCTCAAGCTCGTGGTGATCAGAGGTGCTCATGGGCTTCCTTTGACCACACAGGGCACATCACGGAAGCTTCTGGTGCTCAGAGTGTTTTGGGGACAATCGCTCTGGTTTGGAGCCCCCCTGCGTGTGGGGACCTGAGTGGGGTCCTGAGGTTGGTCACTCGTCTGCTCGGGTGACGAGGGAGACCTTCAGAACCTCTGGACACCAGGTGGGATCTCAGGAGTGCCCAAGTCTATCTTTGACCACTGGTCCCTGAAAACCCTTTTAAAAGCTGGAGACACCAAAAAGAACCGTCTTTTAATGAATTGCAGGCTGTAAGGTGGCACGCCCTTAAATACCTGTTTGGACCTGGGTCTAAACCAGTGGTGGACATGGCTTTCTTGAAAGCATTTTCCTGCTTTAACTCTGTTTCTCACGTGAAAGATCAGGAGCACCCATTTCTGCCTCTCTCTGTCTGTTCTTGGGAAAGAGGATGGTCTTCTCTGGCCAAAGAATTTCCATTTTTGGGGGGGAAAGCTGCTGTTTTACCTCTGGTTCTGTCCTGTGTTGGAAAACGAGCTGGGAATTTCCCTGCCCAGTGAAGTGAAGGAAAGCTGGGATTTGTCCCAGCTTCCCCAAGAAACACGTCTGATGACGTAGTAGTGTCTGGTTTAGGGAAAGATGACCCCTTCCAGTAGGGTTGACCTTTTCTTTTGATATTTTGCCAAGAACGGTGTCCTTTCACGTCAAGCCCATCCTACCAAAACACCCTTTCCAGGGAAAACACTTCCCCTGGTGGTCCATTTTGAATACAAAGT
Source organism: Calidris pugnax (assembly GCF_001431845.1). Classification (NCBI taxonomy): domain Eukaryota; kingdom Metazoa; phylum Chordata; class Aves; order Charadriiformes; family Scolopacidae; genus Calidris; species Calidris pugnax. Next base: position 216,928 of record NW_015091014.1, on the reverse strand, counting down.
CCCTCGCTCAGCAGATCCTTGTGGGGTCTTTTTGGTTGAATCCTCACCCGCTTCATTTTAAGGCTTAAAACCCCAAATTTATGGCTGGGGGATGAGAAAGCTGGTGGCTCTTGCGAGGCGAGGTGAGATTATCTGTCTCATCGTGGGCTGCTCGGTTGTGGCTTCGCGGTTGGAGGTGCATCACGGGGCTTGATTAGCATCAGGGCACGAGGTCACCTGGCAGGTTTTTTGCTCCAGCGGGTACTGAGGGCAGTTGTGACGGCTCCTGGGGAACGATCCCTCCGAAGGAAGGAGCCAGAGGGGAAATGAGGCTGGTTGGGTTTAATAGCGGCCGGGAGCACGGGGATATTGCACCATGACGTTTTGCAAGATCCCGGGAATCGGCGCTGCAGAGAAAGCTCTGCTGGGCATCGCGTGGCAACCGCATCTGCGGGAGCATCAATCCCTGCTCCTTTCTCCTCTAAGGATCAATTCATTCACCTCTTTTTTTTTTTTTTTTCTTTTTTTTTTTTTTTTTAAAAGCATGAAAACTACCTCCAGATATGGCATAATGGGACCTGGTTACCTTAAAATTTTTTTTTTTTTTTTTTTTTTTTTTTTTTTTTTTCTTTGAAATCAAATTTCTGATGCTGGATCCAGCCCGGGAGGATGTCCCTTTGGCTGGAATGGTGTCTCCCCATGCGCAATGGCATAAAAAAATCCTCTCCTGGTGATCAGGTCTAATTGTAATATGTTGATTGGGGCCTTTTGAGTGCTGGCTTGTGTATCGTATCATGTACTACATCCCACACCTTCTCTGTGAAGGGGGAACCGAATCCTTCTGCCGCAGAAGGACTATGGTTGAGGATTAAAACTGCTTTTAATGCCTGGGAAAGACAGGGTGGAAGGTTCTTTTCCAGTGGGAGCATCGGGGCTGCTCTGCTCCAAGCTGAGAGAAGCTTTTCAAAGTCCTGCCTCCTTCCAGAGGGATGGGTATAATTTGCCATAACCCTCTAAGGAAAGCGTTTGCGAGCGGTCACCTCTGCTGGCAGGGGATGTGGGGAGGTGTGGGGAGATCCTGCAGGGAGGGGATGAACCTGCTGCTTTCTCACCTCTTCTTTCTGGCTGCCAAGGCTGAAGCTCCTCTGGTCCCACCTTCTTGACAGAGGGGTGAGGTGGGGGTCCAGGCTCACCCCCTTCGAGGGGAGATGCTGCTGCTCATGGGGCTGGGTCCTGGGGGGACCCACTGTTATGGCTTGAGAAAACTGTCTAAATGACAATAAATGATTACAGGTTATTTCATTACCCCATGACCTCTCCCCACCTGGAAAGGGGAATTGGGGAAAGCAAGGAAACCCACGGGTTGAAATATAAATAGATTTAATAGGAAAAGACTAAATAATAATAATACCAAAAAAAAAAGGATTAACCCTGATACTAATATAAAATATACAAGGATTAGGATTTTCCCTAGCCCATTCCATGATGAGGAGGCTGGTCCCCCCCAGCAGGGACAGCCAATGTGGGACCCTGCAAGCGCTGGGGCTTCGGGGGGAAGGGAAGGGCTCGGGGCTCTGGCACCGGGGCAAGGAGTTCTCAGGGTGGCAGCCACCAAGAGAGAGAGGGAGAGAACTCCTCAGCAAACTTCCTAATTTCTATGGAATGTGCCTTTTATGGTATGAAATAACCCTGTTGGATTTGGGGCAAGTTCCTGGGTCTCGGTCCCCCTCATCCCCACACCTCGAAAACCCTGAGTCCTTGAATCCCGCACCCCAGAGCTGGTGAGAAAGTAAGTATTTTCCCCAATTCAGACACTGTAGCCTTCTAAAAGTGCAGTTTTCCCCAGCATTAGAGGGGAAATTAGTCCCATGTTGCTCGACCCAGGACACCTGTGTTTCAGTCTGGCTGGGATATTGCTCCCCGGCGATGCCCAACGGCCTGAGCTGAAATGATGCTGCTCTTTGGTACCATGGGGCATTTTTCCATGCAGAAACCTGTGTGTCCCCCCCATCCCATCTTCCCCACGGTCGTTTCAAGGCTGGAGAAGGGAGGGATGAAGAAGCCTGGCTGCATGTTTCTCTCCCTCGTTCTCTTCCCTGCCCTGTGGGAGAGGCAGCGCTGAGTCAGGGTGTTTCTTCCCTTTCCTGCCCGTGCTCTCGATGCTCCTCCTCGGCCAGGTATTTGGTTCAATTGGGAATGGGCTGGTCTCCAAAATCAGGCTTTAAGATTTGGCGCCAGCCTTCTTGGCCATGCAGCAAAACAAGCCAAAAAAGGATGGGGACGAGAGGAAGGTGGTGACAGGGTGGAGGAGGCTCTGGAGGATGTGGTAAAGGGTCCGGTGTCCCCCCCAGTTAAACTCCTGTGTCCCATGGTGCTGCTGCCCGTGTCTTTTCAGCCTGGTCCACCTTGTCTCCTCATCCATTTGGATCCATCCAAAGGTGCTGAGTGATCCTGGGATCTCCCATTCTGGATATGTCTGGAGCGATCCAATTTATTGCTCCAAGTTTGTGGTGTGGTTGTTGGGGAAGTTGAGGTTTGGGGAGGGCTTTAACCCTCACGGGGTGGCTCGGGGGTGCTTAAACCTTTGCAGACAAACCTGGAGAGTCTTGTCACCCTTACCTTGATACGTGGAGATTCATCCCGACCATCTGGAAAATCGCCTTTCAGGGTTTATTGGCTCAATATGTATACACATAGGAGAATAATTTATTTATCAAGGTTCCATAAGTAATTGCTGTTTATTAAGTACAGATGATGTATGAAACATAAACAAAGAATCAGCATTTGCCCTGAGGAGTCTGAAGGACTAAGGTTAAGCAAGACAGAGAGAGGGTGAGGGATGGAGGGAGCCGTGGGGGCAATGAGGGGGTCAGTGGGGCTTGGTGGAGCCTCATCAGGTACCCAAGGAGTGGCCAGGGGGTGACCCTGTGTGCAGCCAAGTGACACATGGCTGGGGAATGTCTGATGTTGTGGCCACCGGGAGGACAAGGCAGAGCTGCTGCAGGTTCCTGCTTCCAGACAACCGGGTTCAATTCACTGGGTTCACCTCAGGTTTAAAAAAATACCAAGAGGAAAGGCCTATTTTGTTCAATGTTTGTTTTGCTTTTGTTCAATTTGGCTGCTGGCCCTCACCCTGCCCCAGGGGAGGCGGTTGCCCGCTGTGGGGCATGGGCTGGCGGGGGTAGGTTGGTTAATGGGGGTCCTGGACTGCCCAGAGGTGGGGTTGTGGTGAGGGGCTGTGATTGCAGAGACCCCTTGGTTCAGCTCCTTCTCTGCGGTCCTCCCCGCTGGAGAAGGGAAGGTGTAGGGCTGGGCTGGAGACGTGCCCGGAGCAGTGCTGGGACAGCCAGGGCCACGCCAGTGACCACAGGGCTTCATGCTAATTTGGGGATGAGTGTGGTTTTGCCATCGCTCTCCTCGCCTGACCCTTCCCGGCACTGGGGGATGGGGACTGAGGGCAGCGCCGGAGCCACCCTGTCCATGCTGGGATCGGGGCAGGGTGGCTGGGACAGGAGAATGTCACCCCAGACTGTGGGGCTTCGTGGAGCCTGGTTTGAGGGATGGTTGGAGGCAGCCCTGGGGCCTTCCCAAGCTCTGCTCCATCCCTGCTTTTTCCTTCTCTTATTCCTCCTTCCATCACGTTTCCATTCCCAGCTCCTCCTTTCATTCCATGGTGTGCCTGCCAAGAGCCATCCTCATCCCCATCCTCATCTCCTTCCTCCTCCCAGCCCCTTTCCCTTCTTCCTCCTCCTTGATTTCTGGGGGAACCAGCGAGCAGATAAAACTCTGGCGTCTAAATCACTTCCCCCAAAAACGGACGTCACTGGCAAGGAATTTACAGGAGGGTTTGGGAGGCAGGACGGGACGTGCCCACATCTGCCTCATGCTTGGGAAGGTTTCCAACCCAGCGGCTGCGCTTCGGCTCACGTAGTTTCCAGGAAATTTCAGGTATTGGAAAAAAAAATAAAATATTAATAATAAACCAGGTAGGACTACTGAAGTGGCGGTGACATCACTGGTTTCTGCTGGGGACCTGCAGGCTCTTCCCACTGTGCGAAGAGGTGACACCATCCCTGCCTGGGGCTGGGAAGCAGCCGTTGGATCCCCCTCCCTCCCAGCCCCAGGGTATCATCTCCCAAATAAAGGGATTTTGGCGTCATCTTAGAAACCGCTGCTTTATTTTCTTGGCTGGAGGCTGCCCCCAGGTCACCAAATCTCCGCGTGTTCTCGTCCCCTCCTTGTCCTCGTGGCAGCCACTCTTTGAGCCCCTTCCTTTGAGCCTGGAGGTTGCCAGTTCCCTTTTTAATTCCCCATCCTGTTACTTTGGCAAAACGGCTCCTTCTTTCCCAACGTCCCCGCTTATAAAAAGAGCATAAATCAGAGGCCCCGACGGGAGGATTTACTGCTTTGGTGTTTGTTTCTCAATCCCCAACTTGAGCAAATGACTTCATTCCTTTCCGATGGCACCCAGTATCCACCGCTCCGATTACAATCTGGCTCTTGTGCTCTTGTGTCACTTTTAATTAGGCATTTTGTTTCTGCATTGTGTGTCATTCTCCCAGGGTTGGCAGCATAAATAACGCTGTATTGTGTTTCAGTGGGGACTTGTGAGCCTTTAGCTCTTAATGAGCTTGCAGGGATATTTATGAGGCCATCTCCCTGTTTTGCAACGTGTAGGTTTTGAGGCTAAAATACGCTGGGATCTCTTTGTTTTGGGGAGGAAAAAAAGCCCACCTAAGACATCAAAGTGATAGAAAGTGGACGTTTGCATTGGGAATTGCAGAAACAGATTGTTTTGCCCCAAAGTGGGGACTGGTGGTGGCTGATGGAGCAGTCCCAGGCTGCAGCGGCTTCTCTCCAAAAAAAATCAGCATAACGGGAGCGAGCTTGGAAATTGAAGGGGTGGCACGGGAGGTTAGACCTTTTCGGGGTGTATTTTTGCTTTCTGATTTGGGGATTTGGGCTGCCGCCACGTTTATCATCAGGTCCAAACTGGGAGCCAGGCTGTGGTGGCAGTGGGAATGGGAGAAAGGGGATGGTGTCACCGCTTGATGCTGTGTCAGGACAAACTGGGGGGGAAGGGGAGGGGCAATTTGCTGCGGGTCAGAGACCCAGAGGTCTTTGGAGGATCCCGCAGCAAATTGCCCCCCCCCCAGTTTGCTCCTTGTGCTGGAGAACCATTCTATCTGTGCCCCCTCCCCTTGTCTCTGCGCTTTCCAGGGACCGCGTGCACAAATCATGGGGCAGAAGGTCTGAGTTTATATTCTTTTTTTTCCTCTTTCTGGCCACTTAACGTGAATTTGGATCCTGCTCTCCCACTTCTCACCTTGTGCCACGGGAATTTCCCAAATTCTGCCACCCAAGCCCTTGGTGACAGGGGCAGAAGGAGGAGGGCATGGCTCCCTCTGCTCCTGCCCCGATGCTGGGCTGTGGAGGGGCAGTTACTGGGTGGGTGGTTTGGGTGCCTCAACACAAGAAGGACGTAGAAACCTGGTGGAGTAAGTCCAGAGGCGGCCCCGGAGATGCTGGGAGGGCTGGAGCCCCTCTGCTGGTAGGGGGAGCTGAGAGAGTTGGGGGGGTTCATCCTGGAGAAGAGAAGGCTCCAGGGAGACCTTAGAGCCTCTTCCAGTCCCTCAAGGGGCTCCAGGAAAGCTGGAGGGGATGGACTCTTCATCAGGGAGGGGAGCGATGGGATGAAGGGGAAGAGTTTAATCTGAAAGAGGGGAGATGGAGCTGAGATGTGGGGAAGAACTTCTTTGGTGTGAGGGTGGTGAGAGCCTGGCCCAGGCTGCCCCAAGAAGCTGTGGCTGCCCCATCCCTGGAGGGGTTCAAGGCCAAGGTTGGAGGGGGCTTTGGGCAACCTGGTCTCCTTGAAGATGTCCCAGCCACTAGAAGTGGAACTGGATGATGTTTAAGGTCCCTTCCAACACAAGCTGTTCTGGGATTCTCTGACAATTCCACCACTTCCCTGGTTGGAGGGGACCTTTAAGGTCATCAAGCCCAACCATCAACTGGATGAACTTTAAAGTCCCCTCCAACCCAGACTGTTCTGTGATTCTCTGATTTGTTTTTAGAGGTGCAAAAATAGTTTCTGAATGCGAATGCTGCTCTAAGCCAACACGGTGCAGGAGTAAAACCCTGCAACTAAAGAGTGAATTGCTTTGAAGAGCAGAGTAACCCGTGCTTAGTTAACACCTGAACTTGATTAGGGCTGTGGGAGCCAAACGATAATTTGACTGATGTTGTTAGATAGGTACTTGCTCGGTTTATCCTGCAAAGTTAAAAGTCAAGCTGGATTAAAGCCAATTGTCTTAATCGATAACACAAATGCAAGGACAAGAAATATATGTAGAATAGATATGGTTACCCCCGGGGGCCGGGGAGCTGCCGGAGCCTCCTCGAGGAGGAGGAGGAGGGAGGGAGCTGCTCCTCCACATCCCGAGGTGTCTGCGCGGGAGGTTTTGGCACCAAAGCCCGTGCCCTGTAGCGCGGCTCGACGGGTTGGGAGCCCGAGCCAGCGCCTCTGGGCAGCGGGAGGAATCGTCCGCTCCCTTCCCTCCCTCCCGCCTCGCCGAGGATGTGTTTGACGTGTCCCACGCAAACCCCACGTGTGTCTGCGTGTGTCACACGGGCGCTAAGCCCGGCAGCGAGTCTGTAATCCCTCTTAAATCTGGTGCCTGATCTGATTCATCCTGATTGGTGTTTTTTTTTTTTTTCAACTCCTGGGGTCAAATTCTGCGCAGCTGATTCACGCCTGGTGCACTCAGGAACTCTGGAAGCCCAGTCCTGCCTTGAAAGGGCCCTTTTGCCTTTTTTTCATACTGGGTAAAAGCTCTTCCCTGGCTCCGAGGGGCTGCACAGCCCACGGTGCGTGGGGAGGAGCATCCTCAGCATCACCGAGAGCTGCTCTCCTTCTTGGATCTATTTTTCTTCATCTCCTTTTCCTGCCAAGCCCCTCTCCTCCCACCCCATCCTCATGTAACGTGAAGATCTGCCACGAGTGGAGCCGATGGCTGGGGGTGGCTTTGGGGTGCTGGTGGGTGCTGGGAGGAGGTGGGTGGGTGCTGGGGCTGGGGGGGGGTTCTCCAAGCAGCCACAGGACCACAGGTAGCCCCAGCTCTGCACAAGGTCAGACCCGAGCTTCCCTCCCCTCCCACCAACCTGGAAAGAGTCATTTATGTCATAGGCAATGTGGGCAGGTGGAAGATAATTAGAATTGTAATTATTATTGTCATCATTGAATGTATTGATTATGATGGTGCCTGACACAGCCCCACCACACCCTCTGCTGCCATCAGCACCCAGGGCTGGGCTCCCTGGCGGGTCCAAAGCTGAAATCCTGCCCTTTGTTCCTCCTCTGAACCCTGATCCCAAGTCCTCAGCTGGGAGAAGACCAGAGATCCCAGCAGAAGTCCCAGAGGAAAGGAGGTAGTTGCCCCTTCCTTTTGACTTTTGTTTGGAAGCTGCCAACTCTGTCCCATTTGGCTTAAAAGCCAGATTCTGGAGCAGTTGTGTCTTGGTGGTTGAGATATAAATGCAGAGATTTATCTGGAGATAAAATACCCGGAGGGGTGGAAAGTCCTGAAGCCCAGATCTTGGGAGCACCATTCTCCTTGTTTCTCTATTTCCCATCTTTGCAATTGTAGGAAAAACCCCTTGTCTCCCAGAGAGCTGGATTGGCCCCTCTGTAGGCAGAGATAACCATCGCAGCCCGGTGATTACAGCCGTAATAAAATCCTCGTAACAAATTAATCATTTGCGTTTTTTTTCCTTCCCTTTTCTTCCTCTGGCAGTGACTCATCAGCGAGGAAGCCCCGCACCCCTTTGGGTCAGCCTGGAAGCCCTGCACCCCTTTGGTTCAGCCCCTCTGCCTTTGCTTTCCTGCTTCTCTGCCTTCCACAGAATGGTTGGTGTCGTCACAGTTTTGGGTAGATCCCACAAAATCCCAATTTTACAAGTTGAGTGTATTGAATTCCTGCAGTTGCACGTGGAAAACATCCCTGGAGAAACCGTCTCTGGAAACCCTGGTGGGTACAAACCACCCTCTGCAGCAGGAGGATGGCTTATGCTGAATCTGATGGATTTTTTTTCCTTCCAATGGCCTGAAAATTCCAGCAGCTCTTCGCAGCTGTGTGTTGGGCAACGTGTTGCTCTGTGCGTGGGGGCGGAGGGAGGCGACACGGGTTTTCCTCCTGCCTCTCCCACCCATGTCCCACCCGCGTGGATGGTTTATCTCTAAACCACCCCATACAGTTCTCTGTTTTTCTTTGTTGTTTTTCTTCCGTAGGAGCATTTATTGGGCAAGAGATTTGTTTGGACAGCTTGGATTTTGCAAAAGATCTTGGAATTGGTAACTGGGGCCTGAGCCTGCGGAGCAGCTTTGTGCCAGTGTCGTCACCAGGGTGAGGGTGGTTATTTGGTTTGTGGTAAGTATTAAGAAACCCAGTCGTTGTCCCCAATTACGTTGCGCCAAGGGCTGTACAAACACGATGAATTAGGATGGCTGCCGTGTTGGATGCTTAGTTTGGGGGGAAAGTAAGACTTTAATCCTTCCTGGACGTGGAGATGAAGGACGACTTCTTGGTGTAACCGTGCCATTGGCTCTGCCCAGGCTGTCTCAGATGAGTTGAAAAGCTGACAAGAGCATTTCTCCTTGATGACTGTGTGAGGTCGTTTCTCTCCTTCCTTGCTCCACTCGCTTTGCAGAGTTATCCTTTAGCCCAGGCATGGATCAGGCCCACGAATTCCTGTATCACGGAATCACAGAATGCTATGGGCTTGGAGGGGACCTCTGGAGATAATCCAGTCCAACCCCCTGACAAAGCAGGTCCCACCCAGAGCAGGTTGCACAGGAACGTGTCCAGGGAGGGTTTGAATGCCTCCAGAGATGGAGACTCCACCACCTCCCTGGGCAGCCTCTTCCAGGGCTCTGCCACCCTCAAAGTCAAGAAGTTCCTCCTCGTGTTTAGGTGGAACTTCTTACGTCCCAGTTTGTGCCTGTTCCCTCTTGTCCTGTCCCTGGGCACCACTGGAAAAAGCCTGGCCCCATCCTCCTGACCCCCACCCTTGAAGTATTTCTAGGCGTTGATCAGATCCCCCCTCAGCCTTCTCTTCTCCAGCCCCAAAAGCCCCAAGTCCCTCAGCCTTTCCTCATCAGAGAGATGCTCCATCATCATCTTTGTAGCCCTTTGCTGTCCCCTCTCCAGCAGTTCCCTGTCCTTCTGGAACTGAGGATCCCAGAACTGGTCCCGGTGCTCCAGCTGGGGCTTCCCCAGGGCAGAGCAGAGGGGCAGGATGATCTCCCTCCACCTGCTGCTCACACTCTTCCTGATGCCCCCCAGGATGCCATTGGCCTTCTTGGCCACCACATTGCTGGCTCCTGGGCATCCTGGTGGCCACCAGGACTCCCACGTCTTTTTCCTCAGACTGTAATAACACCGCAAACTGTTGTACTGGTTTTACTTCAGCTCCCATAAACTGGTGGCGTTGCCTTGGCTGAAATGACCTCACGCTTTCCCTCTGCTCTGAATGGGGCACGTTAGTTTGCAATTGAGTTAATTAAAATGGGAGCGGAGGAGGATCTTCTCACGCCACGTACAATCTCGTTGCCGCGGGCTGTAGCGAGAAGGGATGGGTTTAACCAAGAAGTGAGGAGAGGGGACCATCAGCAGTGGTTAAAGGTGCTGGTCAGGGGGCAAGTTCCAGTTTGGGGTGGGTTAAACTGCTGCTGGCTTGAAAAATATGGCCAGAAGAAGTATGACTTTATAATTGCCCTATATTTTGGGGCTGGCCGGGGTGTTTTAGTGGCTCGAGATAGATGGGCTCTGGTGGGACCCCGTTTGTACTGTGGGAGTATCTGCAGAGCTGAGATTGGATCTGCTCTTGGGAACCTGGACAGACCAAGGGCTTCAGCAGCCAGGGCTCAAAAGTCGCTCAAAAGTCACTCAAAAGTGATTGTTGTGGGGAGAAAACGTGCATTTTCCCTTCTTTTCTGAGACATCCCATTTTCAGAAAAACCTGAGCCTGGCGTTACCAGGGCTGGCAATTTCATTGGCTCTGAGAATTGTGATGTTTTAATTTGTTTGTTTGTTTGTTTTTTCCTTAAGGCTTCAGCCGTGGGAGGGACTCTCCGCTTTCATGTAAAAATTATCCGGGTAATTATGATTATACATAATTACAACTATATTTATAGTTAATCCGTCATGATTTCTTGTAATCGTAAGATCTTGTAATTTTGGGGGAGAGGGGGGAAAAAAAAAAAGCCATCCAGCTTTAGGTGTGTGTAAAATAGGCTGGAGGAGGGGGAAAGTCCATAGCTTGGATGTCTCCACCGTGTGTCAGGCGCAGAGAGCAGCTCTGATGAGCCCGGGAAGGGTCCCCTCCCTGGGCTGGGTGTAACCAAATAATTAAACAGCGGCTTAACTACAGGTTGGAAAAGGCCAAGATTTACACTGACTTACTCTAAGGTATCCAAATCAATATATTGGTAATAAATACCAAAACACATATACACGCCCCATTTCATGAGTCACATACACCCCGCCACCCCACCCTTGAACTGCTCGGAGCAGCGGGCGACTCCAGTGCCCCTTTTATAAATCTATAGATATGTCTGTGAACATAAAAACATATAAATATGCAGTGGAGGAGAGAGAAAATACTTGGATCCAGTAAAATTCACGAACACCCACATTCTTAAAAGCTAATGTCTGTATCAAACGGGCACAGACAGGGAGGGGGTGAGAATGGCTTAGAGTTATAAGAGTTAGAAGAATAGCCTGTCATTAAAATTTCCCTCTTCTGGAGTTTGGAGGAAATACTCCCAGTCCATGGGCATTCCTTGGTCGATAATTGAGCAGGTTGGCTCGCCCTGGCCCATTAACCCTCTGGGTGTCAGCCCCAGTGTCCCAGCTCAGGGGAGATGCTGGTCCCAGCCCTGCTGTGATCCAGGAGAGCTCAAAGGGTCTCTCTGCAGTCGCTATTAATGGGGTCCGAAATAACTGACTTTCATCAACTGCTTTTCCAGTCTGGCCCAACTCAGACAATGGGATATTCTGGTACTTTCCACCAGTTGTCCAAACCCAGAACTTGCCAGATCTTGAATTTTTGGCATCACCCCCCCACTCTCCCCTCTCTTTGGGCCGGGATCCAGGTACTGTCAGGGGGTGATCGATTATCGACTTGTTTCCAAGCAAGAGGGGCCGTAGGAACTGGGTGCACCAAGGAGTTGCCGTAATGTTCTGGTCCATTGCCCTTGGCATTCTTTCCCAGTTTACGCTGGGTTGTTACGTGGCCCAGGTGGGGGGAAATGATGCCAAGTGGTCTAAGGAGGGGGGAGGGATTGCTCCACCGCACGGGAGGTGCTGGCGAGTGGTTTTGTGCTGTTTTCTAAACACCTGGGGGTTTGGACTGATGATGTTCTTTTTGGGGTTTCAGCAAACAGAACAAGCGTGGCAAGCTGGGAGCTGGAGGAGGTGTTTCACAGCAGTGGATGATGCCTCCAGCAGAAGGCAGCTTTCCAGGGTGACCAGGCAGCGCGAAGTTGAGCCCAGGGCTCCCTGGCAGCGCAGGAGGAGGGAGGAGGAAAGGTGAGATGTGGCTCCTGGAGGGATGGGAGCTTGGTGGATGCCTTGTTGTTAATGTGGAGCTGGCTCTGTCAGCCCGAGCTGCCCCCAGCTCTTCCTGCTGGTCCCGTGATGCCCCTTTAATAGAATCATAGAATGGTTTGGGTTGGAAGGGACCTTAAAGCCCACCCAGTGCCACCCCCTGCCCTGGGCAGGGCCACCTCCCACCAGCCCAGGTTGCTCCAAGCCCCATCCAACATGCCCTTGAACCCCTCCAGGGATGGGGCAGCCACAGCTTCTCTGGCCAACCTGGGCCAGGCTCTCACCACCCTCACACCAAAGAACTTCTTCCCCAGATCCCACCTAAATCTCCCCAATTTTTTGGTTGAAAACCCTTCCCCGTCATCCTATGGCTCCCCTTCCTGATCAAGAACCCCCCTCCAGCTTTCCTGGAGCCCCTTGAGGGACTGGAAGGGGCTCTAAGGTCTCCCCAGAGCCTTCTCTTCTCCTGGCTGAAGGCTGCTCTGCTTGGTTGGAGAAAGGAGAGGTGGAGCTGGAAATCACAGTGTGATTTAGGTGAGACCCATCGCACCGGCCTCGAGCACTGAAGGAGGCTGTGGAGCCACATTCTGGGGAGCAAATTGCGGTTTCCCTGAGTGAAGCTGCACGGAGTTTGCAGCAGGAACAAAAGGGAGGCGTGTGCCAAGGGCGCTGGAGCAGAAAGAGCCCACAGGAGTGATGTCAAATCCTCAGCAAAGCTGTTTGTTTAGGAAAGAAGGGAGGATTTCAGCCCGTTCAATTTCTCCAACGGAAGACTCAGAGGCTGGCAATTTAACATTAACAGAGGGATCACACCAGGTTCAGGAGAGCTGTTTAAGAGCTTCGGAAGTGGGCAGTGGCAGAAGACTAAAGACGCCAATTAAACAACTTCAAATTAGAGGTAAGGCTCTGAGATATAGCGGGAGGGTTCCTGTTGCAAGGCAACAAACTGTGCCGAGGTGCCAACCTTTGGAACAAGTGAATCTGTCGGATCAGCCAGCCCTTGCCTTGCTGGAGGAGCCACGTTCCCGTCGTTGAGATAGAAGGCTGAAGAGCTGCGTCATTCTCTTGAGCTTTACAGCCCTGGTGACACAGGAAGTAGGACTAAACAAACCCATAAACCTTCTCCATAGATAACCCCCTCATCCTCATCTGGCTCGTTCCTGCATCAGGTGTTGGTGTTCGGTGCCTGCATTCGGGGCAGGAAGAGAAGAGGTTCCCTCTGGACCGGTCTCTGTCTTCACAGGAATTATTGAGGAGCTGGAAATTGTTATTAATAAGACTCCTTAGATCCTGAATCACGGAATCCCAGAATGATATGGGGTGGGAAGGAACCTCTGGAGATCATCTAGTCCAACCTCCCTTCCAGAGCAGGTCCCACCCAGAGCAGGTTGGATTCATCCAGGGGGGTTTGAATGTCTCCAGAGAAGGAGACCCCACCACCTCCATGGGCAGCCTCTTCCAGGGCTCTGCCACCCTCAAAGTCAAGAAGTTCCTCCTCATGTTGAGATGGAACTTCTTATACTCAACTTTGTGCCCATTTCCTCTTGTCCTGTCACTGGGCACCACTGGAAAAAGCCTGGCCCCATCCTCCTGACACCCACCCTTGATGAGATCCCCCCTCAGCCGTCTCTTCTCCAGACCAAAAAGCCCCAAGTCCCTCAGCTTTTCCTCATCAGAGAGATGCTCCAGGCCCCTCAGCATCTTTGTAGCCTTAAAGGGGGAGCATCTTCAGCTGCAGGGGTGGGTGCGAGTGCTGCTTGTGTTGACGTTGCTTTTGGGTGGTGTTATCAAGCAAAACAGCTTGACGGTGTCATCCTGAGCACCCCCTGAGTGCCCCGTCCTCCTTTTGCAAAACCCCAGTCATGAGACCACCAAAACACTGCTCGTCATTAGGACACTAATGAATTCATGACTCAGTGGGGAAGCACTTTGGAGCAGCGCTCTCCAACCGGGACCGTGCTGTGCAAACACAAAACCTGGGGGCACTCCCTGCTCCAGAAAGCTTCGAGTCCAAACATCGCATTCCGAACACGAGAGAGCACACGGGTTGGACAAGATGATCTTTAAGGTCCCTTCCAACCTAGAAGATTCTGTGATGATTCTGTGGGATAGCGAGGGAGGATGTGGAAACAGGAGACTGATGATCTGAAAGGTCCCTTCCACCCTGGACAATTCTACAATTCCATGTTCTTAGTGCACAATTTTGCTCATCTGCAGAAATTTCTTTGTTTTCCACTACATCATGACCATTATTTTATTTTTTTCCCTGCTTTCTGGGCTGGAACCGAGAGCTCGGTTCCTTTTCCCAAGGATTTGTGGAGGGATTTAGCATTTGTGACCCTTTTCCAGCTTCCGCTGTGTTGTGACTGTTATTTTTTTAAATTATTTTTCCACTTTCTGGGCTGGAATTGAGACCTCGGTTCCTTTTCCCAAGGCTTTACGGAGGGGTTTATCATTTGTAGACCCTTTGCTGGCTTTGTGAGCGTTGGGGCTGCTCCTGGGTGGGCAGCGACAGGGCTGTGACGCCGAGCACGGCAGTGGGATGTCAAAGATATCACTTTCCCAAGTGATACGGAGTCTTCTGAAGCCCCGCAGGACGTTCACGTGGGGCTTGGAGGTATTTACCCGTCCCTGCGGTTGTGAAACTCTGCGGGGTTACCATGGCATCCCAACAACACCAGCAAACTCTGCTTAGGACACCTCTGGGTGACCGGATCCTGCTCTGGCTTAACCTGACTTGAAACTGGATTATTTCAAGGGGGAATATTCACTCTGCAAGGACTCGTTGTCCATAGTGGGGAGTGGTGAGACTGAGAGCTGGGGACCCCATAGGGAGAAGGTGGAGGAGGCTTTTCTGGGTCTCTCCCATCCTGGCACAGAAAGGAAAGGCTGGACTTTGAATGGGAGACAGACTCATCCTTGCCTAAAATCAGTGGTGCTGCACGGCAGCAATTAAGATTAGAAAAATGGCTTTTCATTGATCTGATCCCTGATAGCCCAGAGCAGGGTGAAGTTCAGCTCTTGTAGTGCTGAACTGGTGTTTCTGCTGGGGCTGCAGGGAACAGCGTTGCCTTTATGGTGGTTTATCCCCTGAGTTTTACCTGGCTGGGCTGCAAAAAAAAAATAGAAATAAAAATCCCTGTCCGCTGATAGAAAGGAGTTGAAGCTGGAAAATCTGATTTAAAAAAAAAAAAAAAACAAAAAACACAAACCAACAAACCTGATAAAATTCAGTGGTCGGGTCTTGCTTTGGTGGGAGTTATTTTTGTGTGACTGAGGCTAAAATCCCGCTTTCAGCTTTAATCCCTGACTTCCCAAGACACCCCGGAGCTGTTTTAAGAGAGCAGCCTCTCTCTTTCTTCCATCTTGGAAGGACCTGGAGGCTGTGCGTGGACGAAGTGAACCCCGGGCTGTCCACATCAGCCACGGCCAAGTACAGCTGGGTGTGCACAACGCGCAAATTTACTTTACACTCAATAGATTGTTATTTATTTAATATTTTTTTTTGCTGGTGAAAGCCAAACTGGGAGGAATCTCGCCTCGTATGTCTCTGCCTGGCTCCAATCTCTCCCTTACCCTCCTTCGAAAGGAGAATTTCCTTGTGGTCGCCGGGTTCTTTGGCCAACTCTTGTTCTTCCCGCAGAGAAGGAAGTGCATGTTTTGGAGGGGCTGTGGCCCAGGACACGCAGCCGGTGCTGTCTTGCTGCCCTGATGAGGGGCAGAGCCAAAGGGTGACACATTCAGGGAATTT
This sequence comes from Calidris pugnax, assembly GCF_001431845.1. Classification (NCBI taxonomy): domain Eukaryota; kingdom Metazoa; phylum Chordata; class Aves; order Charadriiformes; family Scolopacidae; genus Calidris; species Calidris pugnax. The sequence continues at coordinate 201,592 of NW_015091014.1, read as the reverse complement.
ATGACCCTATAATAAAAAGATCTGTCCCTTTGAGGCTGTTGTTTATAAATGCAGAATGCCCATAAAATGAACTTTTTCTCTTCTGCACGGGAACCCAGAAATTGATGTGGAAACTTCTCCTGCTGCGTTTTGAGGGTGGGCTCACCCGCTGGGTATTCCCCTGTGCAGGGTGAGACCCACCTAAACCACCTTTATTTTAGCAGTAACAGTAGAGAGGAGGCAAAACCGTGGTGTCCAGGGCTGCCTGTGGCATCTCCCATTGCCCTGGGTGCTGCTGGCAGAGCACAGCGTGTGTCCAGGGCTGACACTGGCTTTGGGTGGCATTAAACTTGGGGGGCCTTTAGGAAAGTTGGGGGGGGGACTCTTGATCAGGGAGGAGAGCCGTAGGATGAGGGGGAAGAGTTTGACACTGAAAGAGGGGAGATGGAGCTAAGATGTGGGGAAGAACTTCTTTGGTGTGAGGGTGGTGAGGGCCTGGCCCAGGTTGCCCCGAGAAACTGTGGCTGCCCCATCCCTGGAGGGGTTCAAGGGCAGGTTGGAGGGGTCTTTGGGCAACCTGGTCTCACTGAAGATGTCCCAGCCACTAGAAGGGATGGAACCAGATGAGCTTTAAGGTCCCTTCCAACCCAAAATGTTCTGTGATTCTCTGGCCATTCCACCACTTCCCTGGGTTGGAGGGGACCTTGAAGGTCATCGAGTCCATCCATCAACCCACCACTGCCCAACCCACCACTGCCCCATGGCCCTCAGCACCGGCTTTTAGATCCCTCCAGGGATGGTGTTTGGGGAGTGGAGCCATAGGACGAGAGGGAAGGGTTTTCAACCAAAAATTGGGAGATTGAGGTGAGATGTGGGGAAGAACTTGTTTGGTGTGAGGGTGGGGAGAGCCTGGCCCAGGTTGCCCCGAGAAGCTGTGGCTGCCCCATCCCTGGAGGGGTTCAAGGGCAGGTTGGAGGGGGCTTTGGGCAACCTGGGCTGGTGGGAGGTGGCCCTGCCCAGGGCAGGGGGTGACACTGGGGGGGCTTTAAGGTCCCTTCCAACCCAAACCATTCTATGATTCTATGAAAATGGGCTTAGCTGAAGCTCAGATCTCCTTTCTGCTGTTGCACGGGGGAGGTACCCAAACAGTTAAAAATCAATATATATCTCCTCCTCTTCTCATTTCAGCATCCATTTAGGAAAGCAGGGGAGAAACCCTGAGGAGATGGAGCTGGGACCTATCCTGTTGTCCCCCTCTGCCGCGGGAGCCCAGCAGAGCTTGTCCTTCAGTCCTTCACATCCCCTGGGGGCTGCAGATGTGGCAGGGACCGAGGGAGGTGGGAACAAAGCCGTGTCTGAACGCGGGGACACGGCGCCAGGTGTGTCCTGGCCCTTCCCTGGCCCTTCCCTCCTCTCCTGCTCCGATT
>NW_015091014.1:140202-200176 GCF_001431845.1 Calidris pugnax | reverse complement strand
TGGGGGGGGGGGGGGTGGGAAGGCGGCCAGGCACACCCAGCCCTCCCCGGCAGTAAAATGATCCTTCTTTTGCCCTTGGGCCAAGCCCAGCTCTTCTAACGGATAAAAGGAGAGGAGCAGTCGGGAACAGGCTCACTTCCTCCTGGTCTCCAGCACAGCTTCCCGCAGCTTTTGAAAGGTGGGAGACTCTGAAAACGCCCCTCGGAGCAACCATGTCCCGGTCCGTGAGTTTCAGCTCTCGCTCGGCGGCCGTCCCGGGGATCAGCCAAGTGCGGGTCAGCACCGTCTCCTCCACCCGGGGGGTCGGAGGAGGTCCCGGCTTGAGCAGAGCCGGTGGCTTCGGTAGCTCCAGCCTCTACAACCTGGGCTCCACCAACAAGCGGATCTCCCTTGGAGGTGGCAGCTCCTACAGCGTCCGCTCTGGATACGGCTACGGGGGCATGGGATTCGGTGGGGCGCTCAGCCCTGGGGGCATCCAGGAGGTGACCATCAACCAGAGCCTCCTGACCCCCCTCAACCTGGAGATCGACCCCAACATCCAGCGGGTGCGGAAGGAGGAGAAGGAGCAGATCAAGACCCTCAACAACAGATTCGCCTCCTTCATCGACAAGGTGAGATGTTGGCGTGACTGACAGCTCCGTGGACCTGCTGATTAAAAGCAGCTCTAACCCAAAGCTCATTTAACCCGGTGCAGGGGGGGTGTGTGTCACAAATGGGCACAGGATCAGGTCCTGGAAAGCATGGTGTGATTTGCCTGATGCAATCCAGTAACTCTTTAATAAGAGTTGGCTGTCAGGAAAGGGTTTTTCCTTGTTGTTGTACCCCCTTTATTTAACTGCCATTGCCCAGAATTTCACTGGCATTGCCCAGAACGTGGGTGCAGGCTTTAAAGATCAATTCTGCACCCAACATACCACCTCCAAACTCAGGGGGAGGGGGCTTCTGGTGGAGGACTGGCCCACATAGACCAGAGCTTGACATAGGTCAGAGCTTGTTGCGTGTGTTTGCGCTGCCCTGTACCTGTCTCTTCCACTGATTGATCCCGTGTCCTGTGTAAACTTCAGCTCTGGCATCCTCAAAATGCAAGGAATCCAGACCTGGGGTTTGCGTAACTTTGAGGTCTGTGGATGGCTTCTGTCAAGTGTCAGAACCTCCTTATCTTTAATTCCTACAAAGCCTTAAAGACACAAACCAAGTCCCAGAGCAGGGGTGCTCCCTCAGGGTTTTTATCACCCTCCAGGGTTTAGGTGTTTCCTATGAGCGACCTAAATTCTTCAGATGCCATCTCCCAGGATCCCCACTCCGTAGTGGCAGCTCCCCCTTCCTCCCACTTTCACAAATGACCCTTTGGTTGCTTTCCAGGTCCGGTTCCTGGAGCAGCAAAACAAAATGCTGGAGACCAAATGGAGCCTCCTCCAGGACCAAAAAACCGCCCGGAGCAACATCGCTCCCATGTTCGAGACGTACATCAGCAACCTGCGCCGGCAGCTGGACGGGCTGCTGAGTGACAAAGGGCGTTTGGAGGGCGAGCTGAAGAACATGCAGGATCTTGTTGAGGATTTCAAGACCAAGTAACGTATCATCTTCCCATCTAACGGTGCAGTTGAGCTGGCTGGTTGGCAGAGATGGCCCCAGCTTTTCTATTAGGGAAGGAAGGAGGTGGTTTTTCCAGCCGTGAGTTAGGTGTCTGGTCCAGGGAAGATGGTCTAGAATCCATCTGGACCTGGATTCTTCTTGCCTGGGTCGCTCATTGTTCCTGGCACCTTGTCCCCTCAGTGGCTCCATCCTCCTGGCTTTGCTCTGGGGCCTTCTCCTTGGGTTGGAGGTGGCCGTTGGGGTCTGGAGGAGCCCCAGGGGAGCCCAGCATGTCAGCAGGTGGTGGGTGAAGCTGCTGCTTCGTCTGTGGGTGGGTAACGCAGCAGGAGACCTGCAATTTTTAAACGACTTCTCAGTCCAAATCGTGTGGCTTGGGAGGAGTCCCGTGAAGAAAGTAGCCTTTGTCCCCGCCTGTGCCCAACCCAGCTGTACAGGAAAATGCCTTTAATAAAAAAAAAAAAAAAAAAAAGAATTAAAAAAAGAAAGGAAAGAGGGAGCTGGCAAACTGGATTGAGCAGGAACTGAAAACAAACAGCTCTGAAAATCCCCACGGTGTGTTTAGGGGGAGTCAGTGGCCAGTGACTCCCAAGGAGGTGCCCGGGGTTGATGTTTCCCCCAGCCCTGCTGGGTTTTTATTTTGGTTTTTTCTTGTGTGGTTTGGTTTTTTGGTTGGTTTTTTTTGTGTGTGTATGGTTGGACTCGATGATCTCAAAGGTCCCTTCCAACCATGAAGGTTCTGTGGTTCTTCCCAACGCTCCTTCCCGGTGTCCCTGGGAGGCAGCGGCGAGGGGCTGGGCTGCACCCGGAGGGGCTACAGCCCTAATTTTGGCGGCATGTCCCACCAACGCAGGGACACAGGGGAATGCACAGGGGCATGTCCATCCCTCCAGCTTCATCTAAAACCAAACCCCAAGAGAAGGGGCGCAGCAATTAGGAGCCAAAGATGCCAGTGCAGCAAGCAGAGGGGGTGAGGACATAGTGAGTGGAGTTTAGAACCTGCTTTTCCCCTTTTATGTGAAGAAAATCTCATCTTTTTAGTAGAACATCTGAAAGATGAGCGTGTCTGCTGCCTCTTTTCCATATGTCCCAATTGCCACGGTAATTCTCGGTTCACATATAGGGTAGGGGAGGAGATTTCTATGCCTGAGGCTCCAGGGGATGAAATTTGGTCCCCGATTCCATCGGTGCCTTGATGGAGAGTGCAGTTTGGAGGAAGGAAGGGCTGGAGCAGCCAGCACTGGGGCTGTCTATGTGGCTGGTGTGGGGCACGCCAAGGTGTGAGGGTGCACTGGGCGTCCCAAGGCACCTCGGGGAGCTGCTGGGGAATAATCGGTGATTTCTCGGCTCTTTGAACAGTTTGGTGGAGTTAGGGAGGTCATTCTGCCCCTCTGCTCTGCACTGGGGAGACCACAACTGGAATATACTACATCCAGTTCTGGGCTCCCCAGTTCCAGAGAGACAGGGAACTGCTGGAGAGGGGACAGCAAAGGGCTACAAAGATGCTGGAGGGATTGGAGCATCTCTCTGATGAGGAAGGGCTGAGAGAGCTGGGACTCTTCAGCCTGGAGAAGAGAAGGCTGAGGGGAGACCTTATTAATGCTTCCAAGGATCTAAAGGGTGGGTTGAAGGAGGATGGAGCCGGACTCTTTCCAGTGGTTCCCAGGGACAGGACGAGGGGCAACGGGCACAAGCTGGGACATGGGAAGTTCCACTCAAATTTGAGGAGAAACTTCTTTGGGGTGAGGGTGGCAGAGCCCTGGCAGAGGCTGCCCAGGGAGGGTGTGGAGTCCCCTTCTCTGGAGATCTTCAAGCCCCACCTGGATGCTCCTGAGTGATGTGCTCTGGGCAACCCTGCTTTGGCCGGGGAGTTGGACTGGATGATCTCTAGAAGGTCCCTCCCAACTCCGACAATTCCATGATTCTGTGAATTCAGGCTTTTGACACCGGCAGGCACCATCCTGTAATTTCCAGGTCATGTATGACTCTTCAATAGCAACAAATGCTGTTTGTTATGACTCTGCAATAGCAACGGATGCTGTTTATTGACCTCAAAAGGGACAATGTCCGTTTGTGCTGGTGTGGCTGGGCACGGCTCCAGCGCAGAGCAGGAGGGGAAGGACACGAAGGCTGTTGAGAGTGAAGCACTTATCGCTTTGGAAGGCAAATTACGGCGCTAACCATGTATGAATAAACAGCAGTGTTCTTGTTGTGCTGTGCTTTGGCAACAGCTGTTCCAAAACAGGCAGAGAAAGTGGTTCCTCGAGTGGTTGTCAGGTTTCATACAGGTTTCATGCAGGTTTCATACAGGTTTCGTACACCACTCACGGGGTGGTGTAAGGGCAGGCTCTGAATCCAGACTTGCAAATGGTACAAATCCCTGAACTCCTGCAATGGAGCATGATTTTTATCTGCTTAGGATCTGGCTCATTTACAGCCACAAAACACCTCCAGAAGGGATGTAGCCTGTAGGAGATGGTTGTGTATCTCTGGAGCATCACTTTGTGCAGAATGAGAGAAGTTATACTTGGCTCTTGGGTGGCAGGAGATTGGCACCTGCAAAATGCTCTCCCAGAATGACATGGGGTGGGGGGACCTCTGGAGATCATCTAGTCCAACCTCCCTTCCAGAGCAGATCCCACCCAGAGCAGGTTGGATTCATCCAGGTGGGTTTGAATGTCTCCAGAGAAGGAGACTCCACCACCTCCCTGGGCAGCCTCTTCCAGGGCTCTGCCACCCTCAAAGTCAAGAAGTTCCTCCTTGTGTTTAGGTGGAACTTCTTATGTTCCAGTTTGTGCCCATTTCCTCTTGTCCTGTCACTGGGCACCACTGGAAAAAGTCTGGCCCCATCCTCCTGACACCACCCTTGATGAGATCCCCCCTCAGCCTTCTCTTCTCCAGACCAAAAAGCCCCAAGTCCCTCAGCCTTTTCTCCTAAAAGAGATGCTTCAGGCCCCTCAGCATCGTTGTGGTCCTCTCAAATGTCTGTAACAGGGAAAGCAGCTTCAGCAAGTGCTTTGGTCAGCGTAGAGGAGTTTGTTGAACCTGCTTGAATCTGTTCTGCCTTTGGATTTGCCTTCTCAAGGGTCAAGTGGAAGAGCTGGGACCCTGAGGACCGTCCCACAGCTCTCCCCGGCTGAGGAGAAATCTCCTCAAGTGCAGGGAATTTTGAGGAATGTGGGAAAGCGTGGGTGGGAATAGCTTTCCGGGGGGTGGTGGTGTGGACCAGAACAGCTTTCAGGGCATCACCTCATCCCACCAGTACCTGGAACTGCGGGGTTCAGCTGGTACCTCTTGTGCGAACATCACTTGGGGCAGCAAACCCCCCTGGGGCTGGTGGGGGGATGTCACAGCCTGGGCTGAGGTGGTTCAGAGAGAGAAATGGAGGGAGAGAAAAGGGAATTGGGGTAACTCTTCACTGGGATGTTTTTTCCCTTCTACCCAGTCTCTAACTTCCCACCAACCCCCTTTTTGTTTTTTTCCTGGCAGGTACGAAGACGAAATCAACAGGCGCACGGCAGCAGAGAACGAGTTTGTGGTGCTCAAGAAGGTGGGTGTCCTGGAGATTACCTGAGCTGGGGGAGACTCTTGATCAGGGAGGGGAGCGATGGGATGAGGAGGAAGGGTTTGACACTGAAAGAGGGGAGATGGAGCTGAGATGTGGGGAAGAACTTGTTTGGTGTGAGGGTGGTGAGAGCCTGGCCCAGGTTGGCAAGAGAAGCTGTGGCTGCCCCATCCCTGGAGGGGTTCAAGGGCAGGTTGGAGGGGGCTTTGGGCAACCTGGTCTCATTGAAGATGTCCCAGCCACTAGAAGGGATGGAACTGGATAAACTTTAAGGTCCCTTCCAACCCAAAACGTGCTGTGATTCTCTGGCGATTCCACCCCTTCCCTGGGTTGGAGGGGACCTTTAAGTTCATCAAGGCCAACCATCAACCCAACACCAACCAACCCACCACTGACCCGTGTCCCTCAGCAACGGCTTTTAGATCCTTCCAGGGGTGGTATTTGGGGAGTGGAGCCACAGGACGAGGGGGAAGGGGTTTAAACCAAAAATTAGGAGATTGAGCTGAGATGTGGGGAAGGAATTCTTGGCTGGGAGGGTGGTGAGAGCCTGGCCCAGGTTGCCAATACTCCAGGTGAGGTCTCACCAGAGCAAAGTGGCAGAATCCCCTCTCTGGACCTGCTGGCAACGCTTCTTTTGATGCAGCCCAGGATGGGATTGACCTTCTGGGCTGCAGCTGCACACTGCCTGCTCATGTCCAGCTTCTCGTCCACCAGAACCCCCAAGTCCCTTTCCTCAGGGCTGCTTTCCAATCCCTCACCCCCCAGTTTGTATTGGTGGCGAGGATTGTTCTGGCCCAGGTGCAGAACCTTGCACTTGCTCTTGTTGAACCTCATGAGGTTCACCTGGGCCCACCTCTCCAGCCTGTCCAGGTCCTTTTGGATGACATCCCATCCCTCTGGTGTATCGACAACACCACACAGCTTGGTATCGTCCGCAAACTTGCTGATGGTGCCTTTAATCTCCCTGTCTATTATCATTGATAAAAATGTTAAACAACACGGACCCGACGGCAGGGGGGTTGGAACCTGATGATCTTTAATGTCCCTTCCAACCCCAACCATTTTATGATTGTATAAGCTGGGAAGGAGTGCCAGATCCCATGGATGTCACAGATTATGGCTCTTTCTTTCTTTGGGACATTTCTTAAGACCTCCCCAACTGTCCAAACTGACCGACAGGCCCGGGTGACCCTACAGATCGTGTGAGCTCCTGCACAGCTGCAAGGTGTAATACACTGGTGGATAACTTTTAGGACGTGGTGGGTCCCTGGGCAGATGGACATGAGGAGCAGGCACTTGGGGAACTTGATGGGCTCATGGCTGTTGTTTTTGAAGCCATCAAAGGCTGAGTGCATTTAGTCATCAAAGCCACGGCAATCTGGATGGATTATTGCTCTTTTTTTTTTAGGATGTGGATGCCGCCTACCTGAACAAAGTGGAGCTGGAGGCCAAGGTGGATGCGCTGACAGATGAGATTAACTTCCTGAGGTCTCTCTACGAGGCGGTAAGGTCCTTTCTGCTTGTTGTGGCTGCTGTTGTGTAGCACCACCAGTGGGTGAAGGATGGCGAGGGGCAACCGAGAGCGTTAATGTGCTGTCTCCAGAGATGAGAAGGGGGATGGAGATGTGGTGTCTTCCCTTGCCCAAGCAGAAATAAGCCCCTGAGTAAGGGCACATCCTGGGAATTGTCACCTGGGATGTGAGATGGATTTATTGCAAACGCACCCAGGACATGCATTATTTTTTTTTGATGCTGCTAATGTGAAACCAAGGGATCTCAGGGTATTACAGCTGGGGCTGGTATGTGAGAGAGGGAAAGGAAAGCTCCTTGCCCCACCTTTTTCTTAGCCCTTATTTGCAAGATAAGAGCTTGATTGAACTGGTCCATCCTGGGGTGGGGTGGTGGAATTTGGCCCTGGCTTTGCTGCGAAGCTGATGCTTCTTGGAACAGTGTTTCCTGCTGGGTTCTTATCTCCGGCGTGGGGTGAGCCAACCTTGCTGTCAAAACGGGGGTGATAAGAAGCAGCTCCGTTTCTACTGGTATTTCTTACTTTGCATTTTGCAAGGCTGTGTGATTCAGTTGCTTTCCTTCTAATTAATGAACGTTTTGATTTAATTCTTCTTACCGGCCTCCCTTTCCCTTTTTCTTTCTCCGATTCTCTCTTTAATTGGATTCCAAAAGAGCGGCAGTGATTAACGGTATTGTTTTTAATGCAACTGGCAGGAGCTTAATGAGCTGCAGGCCCAGATCTCCGACACCTCCGTGGTCCTCTCCATGGATAACAGTCGAAACCTGGACCTGGACAGCATCATCGCCGAGGTCAAAGCACAGTACGAGGACATCGCCAACCGGAGCCGGGCAGAGGCTGAGTCCTGGTACCAGAGCAAGGTGAGTTACGGGGGAGAGGAAGGCATTTAGAGCTTCTCTTAGTGCCTGTGCCCGTGTGGCATGAGTGGGAGAGATTTTAGAGGGATGATTGATCTCCAGCCTGACCCCGTCCCTCTCTTTTCCACTGATTTATGGCACAGTACGAGGCACTGCAGGTCACGGCTGGCAAACACGGAGACGACCTGCGCAACACCAAGAACGAGATCTCGGAGATAAACCGCATGATCCAGCGGCTGCAGGGGGAGATCGAGAACGCCAAGGCCCAGGTGAGGAGCTGCCCTTCTTCTCTCTCCTGCAGAGCAGAGCAATGGGTTTAACAGCAGCACAGCGTGTCAGGGAGAACACGGCGCCTCTATGAACAATTTGGGGGTGACTGGACTGTAGGTGAGGACACCTCCTCCAGTGTCCTGGGAGTGCAGAAGTGGGGGACACAGGGCTGTTTCCAAAGGGCAAGGCTGTGTGTGGCCTCCCGACCACACACATTCCTCGTACCCTCTTGCTCCTGGGATCTTTGTCCACTCCCCTTTTTTTTTGTTGCAGAAGGGAACACCATGTTTGGGCACGTTTTTCAGCTGTATGGGAGTTCCGTTTGCTTTCTGCAGGGGCTGTTATCACTTTATCAAACGGCCGGTGAAATCCAGACCAGTGAGTGGTTCCACTGGTTCAGCCCCATGTGGTTTGGGGCTGAAAACTGGCTCTGAATAACCAGGGTGCACAAAAGCTGGAGATAAGCCATTGTGACTCATGTTTGTGTTTATTTGGTTTCAGGGCAGGGAGGCTTCAACACACACTTCCAAGCAAAGAGCTGACCCAGAGCAGCTCCTTTGAATAATGAATGAGAGCACAAAGCACATGTGCTCTCTGTGAGCCCTTCCTGCCCAACCTGAGGCTTTTTTGGGGGTGCAGGGGGCATGGTTGGGGGTTGTGTATTAGACTGCCAGCTTGGTGTGGCCCCCACAGGGATGCTTTTGGGGTAGGTTTTCGTTGTTTGTTGACTTGCAGGTCTGCTCCAGTCCACGCTTGCCTCACATCAAAGGTTGGTGGAGACCAACTGGCTCTCAACAAGCTCCGAGGCGTAATCATGGAATCATAGTAATAGGAGAGAAACCCGGAGCTGGCATTGACTTTTAGTGTTGAGCTGTTGTGTGGGGTGTGGGTGGGCTGAGAACCTGAGCACTGCCTGAAGAAAGTCTTCCGAAAGTGTAGCCGGTGGAGAGAAATAGGGTCTGTCCTTTGGAGGAACGGATCTTGGGGATGAGATGAGCTTCCTTTGCAGGCTCATCTCCATCCAGTGGCCAAAATAATTTGTAGGCGTGAACTTTTAGGGATCTAAGTTGAGCAGATGGCTCTGGGGCTCTGCAGGTCTGGCCAGTAGATCCCAAAAGTCCATGGGTAGTAGTGTCCACCACCACTGACGTACCCTGCTCCATCCCTGCAGCGCGCCAAGATGGAAGCAGCCATTGCCGAAGCCGAAGAACGCGGGGAATTGGCCATCAAGGATGCCAAGGCAAAGCTGGAGGAGCTGGAGGCCGCCCTGCAGAAGGCCAAGCAGGACATGGCCCGGCAGCTCCGCGAGTACCAGGAGCTGATGAACGTCAAGCTGGCCCTGGACATCGAGATCGCGACCTACAGGAAGCTGCTGGAGGGAGAGGAGAGCAGGTGGGTCCCTTTGCCTGGGGACATCGCGAGGGCCCAATCCCAGTTCCTGCAGGGGAATATAGAAGAGAAAACCTTGCATTTTAAACCGGTTTATGGTCCTGAAAAATGCTTTGGCTGAAGAGCCAAGCTGAGAAATGCTGGGGAAAAGTTGATCCTTTTGGTGAAAATACGCAACGTTGTTTTCCATCATTTGTTGGATGCTGTGGCAGAAAATTTCCAGGTGGCTCAAATCCCTGTGGAATTAGGACAGAGCCTCTGGGCTCTTTCAGCCCCCCGCAGGTGATAACAGAGCTTGTAAATGTAGGGCCAGAACAAAGCGCTGGATGGCACACTTATCTTGTCTGAATTATTTACAACAGCAGTAATAACTCACTGCCATTGTCTTCCTCCCCGCGCGGAGGCCCTGGGGGAACACTGAGTAACTCCCAGTCTCACCCTTCCTCTCCCTTTGTGTTTTTCTTCCCCAACAGGTTGGCTGGGGATGGAGTTGGCAACGTCAACATCTGTGAGTTGATTTTTATAATTTATAATCCTTACACGCAGCCCTGTGCCCATGGAAAATGCAAGTGGGGACCAGCTGGGTCTGTGCAGGAGCCCCGTAGTACCCTGCCTTGGCTTCTGCAGCCCAGTTCACCCCTTCTTCTTAAATGGGAGCCCCCTGAGACAGAAGTTGGTGGTGCTGTTGGCTCCATGGAGAACTCAGCTCTAACTCATCTGTATGAAATTTAACTTGGGGGACTACTGATTGTTCCTTCCTCCTGTTTTTTCTGTGGAGAAAAAGGTGCACTAATGCCTGGGTTGGAAGTTGGAGCAGGGGTGACGTTAGAGGGTGGCTTTCCAACTTGGGAAGCGTTGTGTCATCACCTTGCCTGGGTTGGGCACATGCTGGTGTCTCGGAGGTGCTGTTTACAGCTCTAAACCAGTGGTTTTACCTTTCATTACCTTAATTGCCGCTGATGAGGTGAACCACGTGCCCACAGCCTCTTTAGTGCACCAGGCGATGAGCTGGATCGTTGTGATACAGGGTTCTCCGTGCCCCAGGGGGTCCCAGAGTGAGTGATGGAGATGGAACTGGGCTGCTCAGCCCTCACACGTGTGAGAATAAAACCCTCTGGGCCAAAACATAACCAGGGATGAGCATCCCAGGCCCTGTGTTCTGCAGGAGATCGTAGAGAGGTTTCATCTGGTTGCCCCCATTTAGAAATGCCCTTTTTTGTGAGGTGCCCAACTGGGTTCGGAGTCCCTGGAGCTGCCCAGGGTGGTGGTGGAGTCACCATCCCTGGAGGTATTTAAGAAACGTGTAGACTTGGCACTTCAGGGCATTCTCTAGTGGCCGAGATTGTTGGTTTGTATCTGTTTGTGGGGGGTTTCTTTGTTTTTTTTTGTTTTTTTGTGGTTGGACTCAATGATCTCAAAGGTCCCTTCCAACCATGAAGCTTCTGTGATTGCGGAGCTCAGCTTTGGTTTCCTTCTCTCTGCCACAGCCGTGGTCAGCTCCAGCGGTGGAGGCAGCTACGCCAGTTCCGGCGGGTTCCTGAGCGGAGGAATCGGAGGAGGCCTCGGGCTGGGAGCAGGGATGGGCAGCGGGGCCCTCGGCTTCTCCTCGGGGGGGGGCTCCAAATCCTACACCGTCACCACCACCTCGTCCAGCAGGAGAAGCGTCAGGAAGTAACGACGGGAAGGAAGATCAGCAGCACCCAGGCCACGGGAGGAGGGAAACCAGAGAGAGAAAAGTTCCGGTGCTTTTTTAGAGGACAAATTGGCTGCAAAATTGCTGCAGTGACGAATGAATTGGAATAAGAGATCCCCGAGCACCCGCCCCCACCACGTCCCGCCTGAGGCTTGACCCTGCGCTGTTGATCCTGGTGGGAACCGTCCCACCGAGAGCCAGATCCAAGCCTGGGGGGGGACATTATCCAGGGGGGCAGGCGGTATGAGGCTTCTGTTACTTGTGTGCTTGGTACCCCCTGCTCAGGGCTGGATTTCACCCTTCGAAGGGCAAAGCAATCATTTGAGTGGCAAATTATTCCGTGTTTCTGCTGAGGTTTTGCAAAAGAGACCCAAAGATTATCCCCTTCTTATTATCATTTGGAAGACCTTGTTCCCTTGAGCTCCTCAGAAAATGCCAACCCTTGTTAAGATTCAGGCCTGGGTTTGTTTTCCCTAAAGTATACCGAGAAGAAAACAGTGAAACTGTGCTGGGTTTTCTCCTTATTTTCTTTGGAAATGGGCTCAGAAATGGAATTTGACAGTTCTCCTCTGAATGAAGCTGGTTCCTTACCAAAGGCAATGCAGACACATTTGCTTTCAGGTCCTTTTAAGACCAAGTAACTCATAAACCAGCTCCTCTACCCCTTTCTTTCTCCTTAAAAGGAAGCCCAAAGCTTGAGGGATATGAAGTTGCTTAAAATGGGAGATAAGATTCCCCATCCTCGAGTGTCTCTGCCACCTTCTATCTATCCCTAGTGATATCCCATGGCTTTCCTACAGCCAGGGAAAAAGTGTGTTTCGTTGCTGCATCCCTGCCAAAATGTGTCTTCAACTGAAACACGCCAGGGAAGATCGTTAGGTTGTTCCTGCAGTTAGGGAAATAACTCAAACTGCACGGAATTGTGCCGCCTGCTCAGCCCTGTCCCAGCAGTGTCCCTTTGGGTGACATTTTATTATGTCTTTTGTGGTCTGAGACCTTTTCTTGGGGCCATCAATAAAGTTTCCCTATTGCGTGCTTCTTCCGTCTCGGTCTTCCGTGCTGCCCTGGGTGCCCAGGAGCTCTGGGAAACGTCCCGTGTTGTCACCTCCCTGCTGTCCCCAGAGCCTGCTCCCAGCTCTGTCCCCTGGGATTTAGGGTTTGCTGCCGGCTCAGTCTGTCATTCCTGGGTGAATTCTACCCAGTTTGGGGCAGTGGGAGGGTGGGACTGGTTTTGTTCAAGCACTTGGCTTCACACCAGCCCCTCATTGGGCCTGGAACTGGTGGGACCAATCCCTCCCAGCACCATCTTCCACCACAGGGGACACTTCTCTTGCAGGTGACCAGAGCTTGGAGAGGGGAATCTGGGCTTTGCTGCATGAGGACAACTCGTTCCTGCTCCCTTTGGGGCAGCGTGGGGCAAGAAGGGCTCACCCTGGGGGGGTCTGGGCTTGTTCCCACCATCTCAGGGCCGCCAGCCCTCGCTGGAGCTGCTGTCACATGAGGGATGGGGCCAGGCAGAGGGTTTGGAGTCACTGAGAAAAGCCGTTTTCTCCAGGATGAGGATGGTGATGGGCCTGCGGGGGCCTTGAAGGATGCTTTACCCACCCCTGCACTGCCGGGACCCCGTGGGTCCTCGCATCGGAGTGTGGTTTTACCAGTCAGTGCTCAGTCAGTGCCCTCTAAATGTGTTCTTCCTGGGGGAATAATCATTTGGGGCTCCATCCCATACTGGTGGAGACATGTCACCTGGGCTCCTGCCGTGCTAGCAGCCAGCTGTGTCACGGGCACTCAGCACCAGGCAGAATGGATCCTGCTCCAAGAATTCACCCTCCTTTTCCCCAAATGAAGGCAACGGATTTCCTATGTCAATTTATTGGAGAGGCAAGACTAAAACTATGATTATTTCCCTGGAGAAAAGGCAGAAGGTGCCTGAGTTTGGTAGAAGGTGAATACTCCAACTTACGGGTGTTGGTGGGGAAGGTGTTGCCTTCAGCACAGAGCCTGCAGAGAACGGGAAAAGGTTGCACATTATCAACCTGTCTTAAATGCAAAGTCCTTTATCCTCAAACGGGAGCCTGACCCTCTCCAGCCCCTCTGTCGCTGTTTGGAGGCCGTAGGACGGGCTGTTTGGGTGGGTTTATCATAGAATCATAGAACAGTTTGGGTTGGAAGGGACCTTAAAGATCATCCAGTGCCACCCCCTGCCCTGGGCAGGGCCACCTCCCACCAGCCCAGGTTGCCCAAAGCCCCCTCCAACCTGGCCTTGAACCCCTCCAGGGATGGGGCAGCCACAGCTTCTCTGGCCAACCTGGGCCAGGCTCTCACCACCCTCACACCAAAGAAGTTCTTCCCCACATCTCAGCTCCATCTCCCCTCTTTCAGTGTCAAACCCTTCCTCCTCATCCCATCGCTCCCCTCCCTGATCCAGAGTCCCCCCCCAGCTTTCCTGGAGCCCCTTTAGGGACTGGAAGGGGCTCCAAGGTCTCCCCAGAGCCTTCTCTTCTCCAGGCTGAACCCCCCCAACTCTCTCAGCCTGTCGTCCCAACAGAGGGGCTCCAGCCCTCCCAGCATCTCCATGGCCTCCTTTGGCCTCTCTCCAACATCTCTGTGTCCTTCTTGTGCTGAGGACTCCAGAGCTGGACTCAGGACTCGAGGCTGGGTCCCACCAGAGAAGAGTAGAGTGGTGGAATCACCTCCCTCACGCTGCAGGTTGCACCGGTGGAGGTCTTTTGGGACTGATGGGAGGAACATTATCAGCATCAGGACCATGTAGGTGAATTGCAGCCCCAAAAGAGCACAGGCCAGTTGTTTTTCCTTCCAACTTGTGCACATACAGCAGCTCATGCAGCCCCTCTGGGATCTATCACCCTCGTGGGATCTGCCACCCACCTGCTCTCCTCGCCCTCCAGCAGCTTCCTATAGGTGACGATCTCGATGTCCAGGGCCAGCTTGACATTCATCAGCTCCTGGTACTCACAGAGCTGCCGGGCCAGGTCGGCCTTGGCCTTCTGCAGAGCATCCTCCAGCTCGGACAGTTTGGCTTTGGCATCCTTGATGGCCATCTTCCCATGCTGCTCAGCATCAGTCACGGCAGCTTCCAGCTCACAGCGCTGCGAGGAGTGAGACATGATGAGTCTTAGCTGTCCCTTGATGCCTTCAAACATACTGAGTTACCAAGAGATGGGGTTCAAATCCTAGAATCATAGAATGGTTGGAGTTGGAAGGGACCTTAAAGATCATCCAGTTCCAACTCCCTGCCCTGGGCAGGGACACCTCCCACTAGACCACGTTCCTCAAAGCCCTGTCCAACCTGGCCTTGAACCCCTCCAGGGATGGGGCAGCCACAACTTTTCTGGGAAACCTGTTCCAGTGTCTCACCACCCTCACACCAAAGAATTTCTATCTGATATCTAATCTAAATCTCCTCTCTTCCAATTTAAAACCGTTCCCCCTTGTCCTGTCACTGCACTTCTTGACAAAGAGTCCCTCCCCAGCTCTCCTGTAGCTCCCCTCAGAAATTGCAAGGCTGCTAGAAGGTTGTCCCCGGAGCCTTCTCTTCTCCAGGCTGACCAACCCCAGCTCTCTCAGCCTGTCTTCATAGGAGAGGTGCCCCAGCCCTCTGAGCATCTTTGTGGCCCTAAAATGCGGTTGAGCATCCAGCAGTTGGATGGACACCCAGTTTCCCCCTTGGCAGAGGTTTGAGGGAGCTGGGTGGGCAGTTTCAGTGGTCCCTTGTGTTGGTGGCAGGGGATGGGATGCTGTAACTGCATCCTCCTTGGGGCACTGGGTGATTCGGGCTTTAACCCAGCCCTGGTTGGAGCAGCAGCTCGTGAAAACCCTTTGCAAGGTGCTGCAGCACCAGTTAATTTAGCTGTGGGAGGTGATGGGAACAGCAATTCCCTCTCTGCCCTGCTGGAACCTCCCAACCAGGCTGTGCTCACCTGGGTCTTGGCGCTTCCCACTTCTCCGGTCAGGACTTGGACTCTCCAGTTCAGCTCCAAGACCTTGGTTTTCCTCTCTTGCAGGCTCTTGGCGTTTCTTCCTGCGGTGACTCGCAGCTCCTCAAACTGAAAAAAAACCCCAAAAGATGTCGTTGCGTATCCCAACAAACCACGTTTTGAGTTAAATCAGAGCAAATCAGGAGAGTCGGGGTGTGTTTTTTCTGGGTTTGAAGTTGGTCTGAAGAGAGAAACTGTGTCCAAACCCTCCCTCTGCCAGGTTTTCTCACCTTGTTTTCATACCGGGTCTGCGCCTCTGCCCGGCTCCTGCGGGCGATGTCCTCGTACCGAGCCTTGACGTCCGCCACCATGTCATCCAGGTGGAGATCCCGGCTGGTGTCCATCTGCATCACCACCAAAGCACCCGAGATCTGGGCCCGCAGCTGGTGGGTTTCCTGCCGGCGACACGGGGTTGAGCTGGTCAGAGAGATGCTGGTCCCGCTGCCTTCCCAGTCCAGCCCCAAGGCTGGTGTCACCCACACTGTCTCCCCGATTCCCACCGCCCCGTGGTGCCCCTCTCCTTTGGGATAAGTTGCTTCAAAATCCATCTGGGAAAAGCAACGGATGGCTGGAGCCATGGGGGGAGGGTTCTTACCTCCTCGTAGAAGGTTCTCAGGGATTCCACCTCCTCTTTCAGGCTTTTCACTTTGGCTTCCAGCTCTTCTTTGTTTAAGGAAAAGCAGTTTGCATCCTGGAGACGGGTTGGGGATGGAAGAAGGAAGTTTTTTAGCGAGAGCAGACTCGGGGCTGCCCTTGGGCTGAGGGACTTTGAGCTCTGGAACCCGGGACCCTGCGCCAGCTCCCAGTTACGCAGTCGCTGCTGATTTGAGTTCCAGCAAAGCCAAGCACCAGCTCCTGCTCGGGCTTGTTTTTTGGTGCCGCTTTTGGGCAATAAATCACTGCCTGCACCCCAGAGACCTGAACCCAAGTTCAAACAGCCCCTTGCTCACCTTCTTTAGGGCAATGAACTCCCTCTCGGTGCACGTCCGGCGGCTGCCTTCGTCCTTGTACCTGCGTGGGAAAATGGGAGCTTTTGGTTGAGTTCAGCACAATTACACCTTTGCCTGGGTGTCTTCAGGCCTTTTTTCAACAAGTGACACTCCTAATTTTTTTTTTTTTACTTCTCCCCAGACGATGTTTTGGGGATGCTTTGGTCTTGTTTCATAGCCCATGGGGAAGCAAGCATGCTTTTGGAGAGGTTTCTGCGTCTACAGATTTGCAGGAGAAAGTGTTTTGTTTGACCTCTGCAACAAGAAATAGCTGCTGAACGTGAGTTAGGAAGGAGAGAAAGAGAACCTGGAAGAGGGACGTCCTGCGTTTCGTCCATCTCTCTGTAAATTGGGACCTTATTTTATATACTGAGATCCTCGTAGGTCTCTCCATCTCCCTGCTGGTTCTCTGGGAACCATTTACTACCACGAAAAGTTCACAGTCTCTGCCTGTTTATAAATCTTGAACATTTTGAGCCCTTTACTCACATTTCTTTGGTTTTTCACTTACATTTTCTTGTTGGTTTCCAAAACCTGCTGTGCTGCTTTCAGCTCTGCTTCCAACTGAGCTCTCTTGCAGCCCAGTGCTTCCAGCTGCTTCCTCAAGTTACCAGTGTAAGCCTCTAACATGGGCCTGATGGTGTTCTTGGAGGGGTTTTGACCCTGTAGAAGGTTCCACTTGGTCTCCAGCACCTTGTTCTGCTGTTCCAGGAGTCGAACCTGAATCCCAGGAAGTAAAATAGGAAATGGGATGAGGATGAAAGGTTTGTGAGAGCCAGGGAAGTGGGTGTTCCTGCTCTGGGTAGATGAAAACGACCTGTTTCCTAATCCTAATCCTAATCCTAATCCTAATCCTAATCCTTGCGGTTTTTCCTGGCAGGGATGTGCAGAGAAGAAGGGAAGGAACTGGAAAGCTGATGAACGTGGGTTTAACTTGTTCCCTCCCTGCACCCAGGTCTAAGATCAGCTGAGCAGTGCCCGAGCACTGAACCCTTCCCAGTGGCTCATGCACACCTTGGTGCTCGATGGGGACCCTCATGCGAGTTGTCTAAAGTGTCTAAAATGAGTGGTCTCACAAGGGTTTCGTGCCCTTTCCACACCAGGTACCTCGGCTGGGCTCTTGAGAGGGAGGTTCTGGGCTCACCTTGTCAATGAAAGAAGCAAATTTGTTGTTGAGGGTCTTGATCTCCTCCTTCTCTTGGTTCTTCACCGTTTGCACGTTGGGATCGAGGTCCATTCTGAGTGGCTGGAGCAGTTGCTCGTTGATGGTGATGGGTGTGATGATGCATGGCCTGGAGACTCCACAAACCCTGTAGACAAAGCCAGCACCTTGGTAGCCGAACCCCATGCTAGCTGCACCGAAGCCATATCCGCGTCTCAGAGGAGGAGGATGTCGTCCAAGAGCTGTTCTGGCCTTGGAGAAGGCCACAACATTGAAACTTCTGCTGCTGAAGTGTCCCAAGCCACGGTAGCCCATGCCACCACCCCAGAGACACAAGGCCATGC
This sequence comes from Calidris pugnax, assembly GCF_001431845.1. Classification (NCBI taxonomy): domain Eukaryota; kingdom Metazoa; phylum Chordata; class Aves; order Charadriiformes; family Scolopacidae; genus Calidris; species Calidris pugnax. Next base: position 182,788 of record NW_015091014.1, on the reverse strand, counting down.
CGAAACGATGTGGATTCCTGGGAAGAGCCGCCGAGGAAGAGCTGAAATTCCCGATGGGGTGGCTGGAGCTGGTGCTGTGGGAGCAGCAGGACATGGTGACTTGTGGGTGAGGGACCAATGCAGGCGATGTGCTGGGAGCACCTTCCTCTGAGAGCAGTGGAGCACCTTCTTCCTTTTATTTGCATGGAAAATGGGGCGAGGCCGCATGAAACTTCCACAAAATGTTTAGGATGCAAAGAATGTGAATTATTTAGCATATATTGTGCTCACCAGCGGAGAAACCGTATTTTGCCCCCATAAAGGTTTGGAGAACGATCTTAAGGCAGAGGGGTCACATCGACGTCTTGTGTAATAACGACAAAGACGAGGGGAGTTTTTTCCAACGTGGTAAAAATTGCACCTTCCACTTTTTATGGGTTGGACAACACGGAACGGAGCCTTTGAAAATGTGAAATGCTTTTCTGGCACAGGCGATCGTTACGTTTGGCTGGTAGCTCAGCTTACAGGTAAGAGCTTCGAAGGAGAACGTGACCCAACTTGATGTTTAATAAAAGCCTATCAGTGATAAATGAGAATTTATTGAGAATTAAGGAAGTCTCGCAGGCGGGTTCATGGGAAATGACCCTGTTTTGTTGGTTCTGCCTATAAAAAGGCAACGTGTTTTAATGGCAGGTAAACATCAGTGGGGGCAAATCTGTTTCTCAAGGTGATTTTTTCAGCAGGTTGCTGATACCAGTGTTTTCCAACGTGGTAATTTATTTTGAGGGGGGAATTGCTGATGAGTTGAAATTGAAACCGGCGCTTGGAACACGGTGGCGTTTGCAGCCGCTCTCATTGGCCAAATCCCCAGAAAACCGGCGTCTCCTCCTCCCCTCCGCCCTCAAATTGAAGGTTGGGTTTTCCCACCTGGTTTGGGGCAAGGCCAGGCTTGGTCCTTTCGCCTCCTACGTTGGGCGAGTGCCCTCATTGTGGCGTCGGGGCTGCGACTCTTTGCTGCTTACACACGCGTGTGTCCGGGTCCTTGGCCGGGACAGCGTTGGTGTGTGGGAGGGTAGCGTGTTTCGTAGGGGCAGGGTGGAAGTTTCAAACTAATGGCTTTGATTTTGTTGACTGCACTTCTTCCCCCTTCCCTCTTCAGCGGTTGGTGACAACTGGAAGCCAAAATTACCTGTTTTGGTGTTGAGGTCTGGGAGCTCTTGGACACTTTGGCTCCAGGACTCGCAGGCGTCTGGCAGAAGATCTAGGGTTGATCTTGGGGTTGTCCCCAACCCTTGGGACCACGTTGCCCCAGGCTCTTGTTGTATTTTATGGCTCTGTGGCTCCATCTCTTCTCTCCACACTCATTCTAGGTAACACCTTCTGCTTCTGATGGGACAAGTGACACCAAAGGCAACTGTAGAGCACTTCTGGATAGAAAGCTGAGGATGGAGGTTGCAGGAGGCTGGACCCAGAAGGAGAAAGGGATGGTGGATAAAGCTGCATGTTCCCCGATGCAAGAGAGACAGGTAGCTGAGTATGATGTTCAACTGACTCCAAAAAAGCCCAAAATCTTTTGAGCTACCTCAATTAAGCCAAATAGTTTTAATTGGGTTGAGTGTGTTGGGAGTGAGAGGTTTTGGTGCTACTTTTTTTTTTTTTTTAAATGTAAAAATCTCTTTTTTTTTTTTAAAAAAAAAGGTTTTATTTTGGAAAAAAACGTTTTTGATCAGCTGCTTGATAGGACCTGAGGCTACGGAAGACATGATCTTTGATGATGCAAGGTGTTCCATTTTGGGGGAAAACCTGACTGCCTGAGTGCATCAGGAGCTTTTGGCTTTGTAAGGTGTTTGGGTCCATAAATGCTGGAAAGTGCTTTGGGAAGTGTCAGCCCCTGGGACGTTGGGTCTCGGTGGGATTTGCTGCAGTTACAGAGGTGTTGGCTCGTCAGCCACTGAGGAAGGTGGTTGTGGAGTTAGATGTTCCTCCTTCTTCCTTATGAGCCACTTGCAGGGTTGTACCAGCACCCACGGCTCTCCTCCCCCTCCAGCAGCTCCCTGTAGGTCACGATCTCCATGTCCAGGGCCAGCTTGATGTTCCTCAGCTCCTGGTGCTCGTGGGCCACGTCCTGCTTAGCCTTTGCAGGGATCCAGTTCGGAGAAGTTGCCCTTTGCATCCTTGCCCACCACTTTCCCGTGCTCCCCAGCCTGGGCAACGGCTCCCTCCAGTTGGCATCTCTGCAGGTGGGAGATTTTCATTACTGGGCCTTATTTGCATCTGCTTTGCATAGTTCAGGGCTCTTGAATCTGCCTGTCCGTGTGTTCATCCACCTGCGCTCTGTTGAGTTTTCAGACTCTGTGGGTGAAGCTCTATCTCTAGGACCCTTCTCTCTGCTGGGATAAGCCTTCAGTGTCTGCGGTGTCTTCTCACCGCAGGTCTCCGCTGATGGCAGTTCAGTAATTAGTCATTATAGACCATTTTATTCTGTACTCGGGGTTATGGTCAAGTCTTGGTCAAGTCTTTGAGCTGAGCAGCTGGTGTGTATTTCATCACAATGGGCTTTATTGCCCCTTTTCTCCAGTGGAAGAGTTTTGGAAAGCCACAACCTGGGAACCGTGGTTGCCGCGTTATTGTCCCCGAGTCCTCCTTTCCTGGGCTTCGGTGTTTTCACCTTCTCCTCTCGGGCTCTGAATCGTTCCTTCAGCTCCACAGCTTCGTGCTGCACGTTACACGAGCTGTCCTCCTGTTTGCCAGCGGCTTCTCTTGGTTCCTCATACTGAGGAGAGGGAAAACACGATGAGAATAAATACCAGAGTGAGGAGATGAGTCAGAAATTAAACCTGGTATGATGTCATCATGCTGAGCCGTGACGTCAGCGGTGATGTCATCCATGTCCAGGCTTCACCCTCTTGTCCATTGGCACAATGACGGGGGTGGTTGGAGCCGGGTGGTTTCCTGGGGGCAGCAGATTCTCGGTCCTCTGCCCTGGGGGGGGAAGGTTCCCTGCTGCTCCCCACGGCGTGGAGACAAGGAGAAGATGGGGTGTCCTCCGTATGCCGTGACATCAGCCCTCGCCGCAGAAAACCCAAGAAGGGATTTACTGGTTTAATCTCTCTGGATTTAGGCAACAGGACGAGAGGAAATGGCGTCAAGTTACTCCAGGGGAAGTTCAGGCTGGATATTAGGAAAATTTTTTTCACCAAAAGGGTTTTTAGACCTCGGAACGGGCTGCCCAGGGAGGTGGTTGAGGCACCATCCCTGGAGGTGTTCAAAAGACAGGTTGATTTAGTGCTGGGAGATACGGTTTAGTGATGGTGTTGCTTTTTGTTTGTTGTGGGGGTGTTTATTTTTGTCAAAATTAGGTTGACGGTTGGACAAGATGATCTTGAAGGTCCCTTCCAACCTAGAAGATTCTGTGATTCTGTGATTTTACCTTCCCCATCAAGCTGAAACAGATTCCTTAGGGTCTTGCCCACTCAGTGCAAGAGTAACACCTGGGAAATCCGGAGAGGTCAGTGCAGAAAACACCAAAAATTCTCTGAAGTGTTGGGTTGTGGGAGCTGAACTGAACTCCTAACCCTTAAAGAGGCCAGGGGTGGAGGAAAAGGGAGCAGAGAAGGAAAAGCCATCACGGCTCCTCGGGCAGTTGATCCCTTGGGTGAGGGACTCACCTGGATTTTCAGCTCATCTTTGTTCACGTAGGCACATTCTGTATCCTGAAGGGCATAGGGGGTGCATGAAATGAAAGAGCAAATCGCTCTGTTCTACAGGAAAGGCGGAAAAGTCCTCCCTAGAAAATGGAATAGGTGATTTTTCAGTCCCGTCTGCCGAAATATTGAAAAGGCTTTGTGCCATGGGTGGGAACCCTCTTCATTCTTTTGCCTGCGGTGGGATAATGCTGAGGGCTTAGCCCTGAAAATCTCAGCCTTTTATTTTATTTTTTTTTCAAAGGTGCGTTTGCTTTTATGTGATTTATTATTTTTTTTTCCCTTGGCATGTACCATGGCCCGAGAACATGTTCTGCTCCATGAAGAGGATGAGAGAGAAGTTCCTGCATGCAAGCCCCAAAGCTGCCTGCCCTATTTTGCCACGCAACGTTTGAGGGTAAAGCTGTGTGGGAGTTGTGAGTGCAAAGTGCTTTTTGGGAGGCAGCCTAAAAGGAGTTCAGAGAGCTCGGCATCCTCCGTGATTGGGCCCTGAATGCTGGAAAAGGGCTCTTCCGTGTGATAGTTGGAAATGCAAGAAGTTGCTTTGGCTTCTTTTCTCGCTTTCTCTCTCTTGGGTTTTTAATTACAGACCTGGGCAGAGCTCAGTACCGTCAGCTTGTCTGAGCCAGCCCAGCTTCCATCTGCTGACCCAACAAAACCCAACAAAAAACCTCTTCTCAGGAGCGTTGTTCTGCACTGGGACTGCATCCTGCTTTGGAATCACTTGGCCTGATGGCTCTGCTGGCCCCTTTGCAGAGAGGATAGAGATAAATCCCTCCTGTTTTCACAGAACCACGGAATGCTGTGGGGCTGGAAGGGACCTCTGGAGATCATCTCCCCCAACCCCCGGCCAGAGCCCAGAGGAGGTTGGATTAATCCAGGGTGGGTTTGGAATCTCTCTGGAGAAGGAGACCCCCCCACCCTCTCTGGGCAGCCTCTTCCAGGGCTCTGCCACCCTCACGGGAGAGAAGTTCCTCCTCGTGTTGAGACGGAACCCCCCGTATCCAAAGTTTGTGCCTGTTGCCCCTTGTCCTGTCACTGGGCACCACTGGGAAGAGTCTGACCCCATCCTCCTGACACCCATCCTTTGATGAGGTCCGCCCTCAGCCTTCTCTTCTCCAGACTAAGAAGACCCAAGTCCCTCAGCCTTTCCTCACGGGAGAGATGTTTTGGTCCCTGCACAAGCTGCAGGGCTGGAACCAGCCTTTCCAGAAGTTTAGGTGCATGGGATCCATCTTTCCTGACTTTCAGACACCTTTTGGTGTAATCCCTCAACGCAGATGCCTTCAGCCTGCAGCACTTTTGGTCCCGTGGAGGGAGGAAGGAGGGTGGTGTTACCAGGGAACAAATCACTTGACCCAAAAGTGTTTGTTTCTGTCCCGTGACCGGCTCAGATGGAAGTGTTTATGGCCAGGTGAAACCAGCCCCACCTTCTGCTGGTGCTCTGGGAGAAACCTCCCAAAGCGCTTGGGTGTTGCTGCTTGGTGACCCCCCCATCTCCAGTACATGTCATTTTCTCTGGGATGGGTTCCTCATCCCAGTACCCCCATAGATACTGGGATGGGGAGGAGGAGGAGGAGATGGGAAGGCTCTGAGTGAAAGCGAGTGCCGGTGGCAAATCATCTAAACCTGGTTCTAAAATTACACTTTTAGGTGAATTTCGTAATGGCACAGAAACCCCACATTTGCTCATGAGAAGTTTAATTGCAGTTTATTGAAGGAATTTCACGGAACTTGTACATTTCAACGGGAGTGGAAGATGAGAGGAAATGAGCTGGTTAGTTACATTTTTGGCACAGAATTCTCCAACCCCTCTTTGCCTCCCTCCTCCTTCCATAAAAAGAGAAGAAGAAGAAGAAAAAGCAAACCCCAAGCTAAGAACAAAGGCACTGAACCAGAGATGTTTTTCCAGGTTATGTTACCAAAGCCTCCTTTTTGTTTTGCTTGTATTTTTAACCCCTCTCTCTACCTTAAGCTCACTCTGGCTGGTGGAAAGGAGAAGGGTTTGCTGAGATAAGGTCCTGTAGGTTATGTGGTCTTCGGGCTTAAATTATACATACTGGGTGGGTGACGAATTAGGTGTTACAGAGATCCAACCCCTTTCCCCTATGAAGAATGACATTTTTGGGTGCAGGGGGAGCTGGAGTGCAAGAGGAACTGGGAAACAGAGCAACTGCCTCTACGTTGAAAGATGTTTTATTTTTGAGCCTTTGGGGAGAGCAAGTGGAGAGTGGGACCAGTCAGGAGCAGGGGACAGGAGACCCTGGTCTCCACGCACCTCCCGCTTTCTGTCATCACCTTCTGCTTTCATCTGTTCTGGTGTAAATCCCAAATCCTGCCTCTGCTCTGGATTAGCGCCGGGGCACTGGGGAAGCTGCAAGCTGGGCTCTAACGATGGCACCCCTTAATGGGAGGGCTGATTGCTCATTGACTGGGTCAGCTGGATGAGGCTTTAGGCAGAGGGATTACTTGGCCGTGGAGAGGTGGAGAGGCATCTCTCCCAAGCTGATAAGCAGCGCTGGGAATACGTTTTACCCTAATGGGAAGGTGATAAGCGTGATAACACTTTGGCTGGTGTTAATTGGCTTTGTGCTGGGCAGCAGGAGGGGATGCTCAACCTCTTCTGCTCCGGGCGAGCTGGGGGCTGCTGTGGTTTAGCTCCGGTAGCTCTTCTTGCTGCTGCTTTTCGATATGAACCTCACGCTGGAGCTGCTTCCCGCGCTGGAGGAGAAGCCGCCGCTGGAGGAGAAGCCCCCGCTGGAGGAGAAGCCCCCGCTGCCGCCTCCCCCGGCGCTGAGCCTGCTCCCGAAGCCCGGCCCCAGTGCGTTCCCGGCTCCGAAGCTGCTCCCGGCTGAGACCACGGCTGTGACAGGAGAACACGGGGCAGAGGGTTATTAGCACATTGGGAAGAGCACAAAAGGATTTCAGCCTCTAGTTTCACACATTTCACGGGGTTTTTCTTGGACAGTCAACCACTGCCTCTGTCTCACGCATCTAATTCTCCCCGTCCTGTGGCAGAGCTGGCCCTGAGACATCTGAGTCTCCTGGGGACAGTCTCAACATACAAAACCTTTCCAGTTCAGAGCTGGTCAGGGAAAAGATGTATTGGGCCCTGAAAAATCCTCAGTATACCCCATTTTTTGCTGGTAACTACTAGCTGCAGAACTCATTTTCATTGTTCTATCTACAGTCCCAGGTACATCTAAGGAATAACTCAATGAATACTCAATCTATTGCTTAAGAGCCAGGTTACTTACAAATATTCACTGCACCAACGCCTTCTCCAGCCATCCTGGAAGAGAGGACAGAGAAGAAAGGGCTTGTTATTTAGGACAATTTCAAGCAAGAGTCTGGGACTGGGGCCACTGGGTGACAGGATGGTCTGGGGTGTTAAGATCTGATGATGAGCATCCAACAGGGATTGAAATAACCCCTGTAACGGCGTGGGACAGGGGTGTGTTTTCTCTGCAAGCTTTTGTGGCCCTTCCCTCTCTCATTGCAAGGCAATGGTGAAAACATTTAGGGGTTTTGACATTATTTGGTTTGGAGGGGGAGCCACTTACCTGCACTCCTCTCCCTCCAGCAGCTTCCTGTAGGTCGCGATCTCGATGTCCAGGGCCAGCTTGACGTTCATCAGCTCCTGGTACTCGCGGAGCTGACGGGCCAGGTCAGCCTTGGCCTTCTGCAGAGCATCCTCCAGCTCGGACAGTTTGGCCTTGGCGTCCTTGATGGCCATCTCCCCGCGCTGCTCAGCATTGGCGATGGCCGTCTGCAAAGTTCCGCACTGCAAGAGGTGAAAATGGGTCTGGTTGACTGCCCAGTGGGTTTGGACGCCGATTGCCAGGCATCCTTGCAAGAAGGGTGCAGGAAGGTTGTGGGGATGGAGATGCCCCCATGTTTGGAGGGGTCTTGTGTGCCCTACCTGTTTCTTTACGTTATCAATTTCTGAGTGGAGCCGCTGGACCATGCGATTCATCTCCGAGATCTCCATCTTGGTGTTCTGGAGGTCGTGCCCATGCCGGCCAGCTGTGAGCTGCAGCTCCTCGTACTGGGATGAGCAGGGAGAGGAGACACCAGGGCAGAGTCAGGCCTGGGCTGGAGCTGGAACTCACTGGTAGACATTGTCCCTGCTCTGATCCTCTCCTGACCAGGGCTTTTGTCTCTTTCTGTACTCAATCGAACTCTTCCTTATGACTTTAGCCTGTGTCCTTCTTCCTCCTCTCTCCTTGTGCTCCTCCCTCTCTCATTGTCACAATGGCATTTCCACGTGTCCAAGAAACCAAATGAAATCCTGTCCAAATTGACTTGATTTTACACCCTACTGCCCTGACCTCTCTGTTTGCACTCTCCACTATACGATAGCCTTTGGGAAATGATAAACAACAATTTTCCTGGCTCACCGGGTTAATTTTCACATCCTCACCTTGCTCTGGTACCAGGACTCAGCCTCTGCCCGGCTCCGGTTGGCGATGTCCTCGTACTGTGCTTTGACCTCGGCGATGATGCTGCGCATGTCCAGGTTTCGGTTGTTGTCCATGGAGAGGACCACGGAGGTGTCGGAGATCTGGGACTGCATCTGGGACAGCTCCTGTAAGTCAAACCAACCCGTTCTCAGTCCCAAACCTTTCACTGTTGTGCTTGTCCCGGGGATGGTGTGCGGTGGAAGGGTGGGAATGGGAACTGGTTCGGTCCTGGTGGCACCAGGAAAATGGAGAAAAAGCCAAACTAGTAAATTTGGGGGATTCTTACTGCTTCGTAGAGGGCTCGCAGGAAGTTAATCTCATCTGTCAGTGCTTCCACCTTGGCCCCCAGGTCCACCTTGGTTATGTAGGCAACATCTGCATCCTGGAACCATGACAACAGAGATAGTGAACCAAACCTTGCCTCTCCGCATCCTTGTACAAAGACCAGTTGTCATTTAATACAAACTACAACTGAGGACTTTCTTGACCTCTGTGCCTTTAAACAGAGCCAAGAGTGAACCGGTTTCTTCCCTCCACCTGTTTTTTGGAGGAGGGAAGGATGATGTCCGTAGATCTAAGCAATTTTTGACATGTTAAAAGCCACTGAATGTCCCTTCTTTTGCTAGCGCGCAGGCAGATATTTGGGATGACGCTTGAACTAGTGGAAGTTTCTCCTTGTGTCTCCTGCAGTTGGGACCAGGGGAGCTGTGGAGGGTGGGAATGGGTACAGAAAGGCTGCAGAAGTGGCAGAGCATCCAGAGGAGTGACTACAAGGTATGGATGACCCAGATCTGATCTGGTACCTGGGGGGACTCACCTGAATTTTGGACAAGGGGCTTAAAACAAGGACAAGCTATTGCCAGGGCCTGACACACTGGCACAACTGGGCGTTTGTGCTTCAAGGAGGGATGACTACACCTTTGCTAAGTGCTTTGCCCAGGTTGGCACCGCAGGATAAAAGGGTTATTTGCATTCAAATGTGTTTTGCCTTGAAAAAGCGTGTCCCTGCTTTGTTGTTGGTGCCTCACCTTCTTCAGCATCACGAAGTCATTCTCGGCAGTCGTGCGCTTGTTGATCTCCTCTTCATACCTGTTGGGAAGAGGAGATGAACATCCCCCTGCAGCATCCTTGCTGCAACCCACCCCTCCACCATGAGCATGTGGATATCCCTTCTCCACATGGGGGGCTTGGGCAGAGACCAAAAAGTCGGTTCCCACCATAGATGTTGGTCTAGATGACCTTCAAAGGTCCCTTCTAACCCAAACCATCCTATGATACGTCTTTGGAGGAAGCAACAGAAATAGCTACTAAAGAATGCACATCTGTCCTTGCTCTGTCAGTGCATCTATTTTACATGGGGTTATTAGAGATATATATATATATCTCACCGACTATGATAGAAAGACAGCACCCTTGGGCTAGGTGGTGGGAGGAGGCCATCGAGAAAAGCTGCAGGCCTTCATTAAAGGCACGTTTTATCCTCCCAGAAGTTTTGGCCTTGAATAGGAGCCTTGTACTCTCTGCATTTTCTCAGGCCGGGAGGGCTGGGTGGAGCCGGGGCTGAGCTCATCGCCGCCACACCTGGGTTAGTCACAAGAGCCGGGATCCCTGACGCCAGCTCCCGCCGTGGCTTCGGGAGAGCCGGGGATGGCCAGGAAGGAAGGAGGACGATGGCCTGGGCAAGGAGAGCCAAGGTCTGGGTCAGCAGCAGCACCCAGTCCCTCTCTTGGAAAAGGATAAAAACCAGCAATAGCCGTGGACCGATGCCCAGTTCGAATGAGATGATTAAATCACAGAATCTTCTAGGTTGGAAGGGACCTTAAAGATCATCTTGTCCAACTGTCAGTGGGGGAGGTGAAAGACAGGGGTTCGAAGGGAAGAGTCCGTGTGGCTAATAAAACATTAACCTTTTCTGACCCTCTCATGGGGGAAGATTTCTTCGCATCAGGAATGTCCAAGCCTTAAAATAATATGTGCATTAAACAAAGTCCTAGCCTTTATGGAGAGTCCTAGTCTATATAGGTTTGTGGGTCTCTAAGCTCTAAGCCAGGTACAAGAGGAAAACTAATTTGGCATATGTCTACTTTCTAATTGCTGTAGGAATTAGTATTTGACTCAGAAGAGCAAAGCATTAAGAAGATTACTTTGGGACCCGCAAAGCTTTACCCATAAAGGTAAGAAGAAGGGATTCCTAGGAAAAGGGGAAGAAACGGTGACGTCCTTTGGTAGGTGCAGGTTTTGTTGCCCCAACACAAGATGACGGTCCCTGCCCAGCAATGCGTATGATGTAATTGAGCTTTTGCCCAAAGATTCTCTGATCTGGAGCCAGAAGGAATATTTGCCACTTTATGTTAGATGCAGGCGGAGGATTAAAGTCAGAACCTCTTCTTTGGTTGTCAAAGGGTTTCTTGGCTGAAGTCATGGCACACCCAAGGGTCTTTTCTCAGCCGAGCTGAGAAAAATCTCTGCTGCTGCTTCACTGCTCCAGACTGCTCTAACGTCAGATATTTGTTCTCCAAATTTAAAGTGGCTTTCACCACGGGCCTGTGATGAGAACAGGAGAGGACACTCTCGGACCCAGTGAATCAGTAGCAGGATTGTGCTTACGGTGGGGGTTCATCTCAAGTCGGCCACCTGGAACTTGACTATTTTGGCTAAGCTCTGACTTTTGGGTTTTTCTTCTGTAGCTGATGGAGAAGGATATTTATCTCCAGAATGTCATTTCTCCCATCCTAAAATGAGTTAAGGAGTTCCAGGTGGTTGACCTGGAGCAGACCCTGAGGTCTTAAATGCCCAAACTGACACGGGACAGATTTTTTTTCCCTCTCTTAAGTGTTTCTTTTCTGAAGGCACAGAGAACCCTAAAAAGGAAGGCTCAGAGCAGACTGTGGGTGATGATTTCTCTTCCCCAAGGCAGTCGCTTCTGATCCGATGCTGCTCTGGGGCCAGAGGCGCTGTTGGTGGAGGTGGCAGCAAGTGTCGGGCACCTGATCTCCCAAGAAAGAGAGAGCAGAGGGTTTTTGGGCAGAACGCACGTGTCCTTGTGAAGTGCAGCCGCCTCCTGCCTCTCAGCTCTTGTTTTTCTGGTTCCAGATTGACAGTTTAAGCTCCTTAACTTATTCCTGTCCATTAAGCAGCGTGTCCCTCGTGGGCACGGGAGCAGACACTAGCACTCGATAGATGTTTTTCCAAAGTGCAGAGGGTGGATGAACACTCCTCCTCCTCCTCACAGCCTAAAGAGTTAATGAGCTGAGCTGAAGCCCTCGTCCAAGATCTCAGTGACTCTCTACAGGGCAGAAGCTAAGTCCTGCCTTTCAGAAGTGCTAAAACCACCCAATACATCGGTATTAAAGAACGTGATAATAATTAAAAGGAGAAGGAGAAGAATAAAACCAAAGCAAAACACTTAAATACACACTTCAAATTTTTAAACATCTTTTCTCTCCTGGAAAGGAATCCACATCATTGAGTGTTCAGAATGCTCAATAGGCTTGGAAAGATTGAGATTTCATCCTGGTCCCTATTAAAATGACTACATAGGAGATGAAACTGTTTGGAAAGCTTAAGGTTCTGGAGAGGTTGGACTTTCGAGAAGCTGCTCCCGAAGTCCTGTGGATGTCTGATTATCTGAGCCCTTAGAAAAGTCCCCCTGTCCCTGCAAAGAAAATGTCTTCTATTGGGTAGAATGTTGCTGGTGGTGTTTAGAGAGCAGCTAAAGTCATATAATCATAGGATGTTTGGGTTGGAAGGGACCTTCAAGATCATTGAGTTCTTCCCCTGCCCTGGGCAGGGACCTCTCCCGCCAGCCCAGGTTGCCCAAAGCCCCCTCCAACCTGGCCTTGAACCCCTCCAGGGATGGGGCAGCCACAGCTTCTCTGGCCAACTTGGGCCAGGCTCTCACCACCCTCACACCAAAGAAGTTCTTCCCCACATCTCATCTGAAGCGAGGGGAAATGAGTCCTTTCTGAACTCTCCCAATTTTAGGGTTGCTTTGGGTCTTTTAACTCATCTAGGAAGAAGACAGAATGAAGCACCACGGGACGGGTTTCTTTGGGGGTGTGTTGCTTACCTCATCTTGAAGTCTTCCACCACGTCCTGCATGCCCTTCAGCTCAGAGCTGAGCCGCATTCTGTCCCCTCCCAGAGTCTCCAGCTGCCTCCTCATGTTGTTGATGTACGCCTCAAACATAGGTTCCAGGTTATTTTTCGCAATTTTTTGGTCTTTCAAGAGGCTCCATTTGGTCTCCAGTACTTTATTTTGTTGCTCCAGGAACCGCACCTGAAACCCATCAGAACAATTTTAATCATTTGGGATCATCAACGTAAAAGCTGCCTCATTTTTCATGAGATGGGGGTTTTAATATCAGAGTTTTGGTTTTTATAGTAGTGTCATTTAAAGTCGGCTTTGGATTGGCATGTCATGGACAGCTCTTTGGTAGGAAGATTTGGAAACAGGAGCAATATTGAACTGCAAAGAAACCTGGAAAAGTAATTGGCACCATGTCCAGGGTGTCCATAGAGCTCTGACAAAGCGAAGGTATATTTATGGAGTTAATAACCTGAATAAAATCCTTAACTCTGTGCATTAAGGGATTAGCAGTGACTTTATGGTGTTGAGAGCTATCCTGATGCTGCTCTACAGGCAAAGCCAAACACACCAGGCTGGATGAAGCGGGACGTGCCTTACCTTGTCGATGAAGGAGGCAAATTTGTTGTTGAGGGATTTGATCTGGTCCTTCTCCTCCAGCCGCACTCTCTGCATGTTGGGGTCAATCTCCAAGTTAAGAGGTACCAAGAGGTGGTGGTTGACCGTGACCTCTTGAATACCTCCAGAGCTACCTCCTCCTCCAAACCCAAACCCAGATCCGCCAACCCGATACGCAAACGCGCCATGACCTGGCCCGTAACTGTATCCTGGTCTGGCAGAACAATACCCTCCGCTCATGGAAATCCTCTTGCTTGCCCCTAGATTGTGGAGGCTTCTGCTGCCAAAGCCCCCGCTGACCCGTCCCATGCCTCCACTGCTGCTGCGGGACATGGAGATGGAGCTGAAGCTGCGCCGGTTGATGGGCATCGCGACAGAAGCAGCGCTGAAACTCATCGTGAGTCTTCCCGACCTGACACCGACTAACTTCTGTGCCCGGGCGAGAGCGGAGAACAAAGAGGTGAGATGAGTGGAAATCTTTGAGGAGGGTTCGGATCAGGAGTCCCCTCTGCCTTTTATCCTTTGGGAGAGCTGGGCTTGTCCGCAGAGGACCGCGGGCTCCGTTGGCTGAGCTAATGGGTTTGGAATGCTGGCACGTGGCCACCCTTCCCAACCCGTTAATCAAGAGACTCGCTAATGCAATGGGCTGGCAACCTCCAGGCTCATAAAGCTACCCAGATTTTCTAACCTGTATTTTTCACAGCGGGGATTACTGGTGGGTAAAAAAAAAAAAAAAGAAAAATGATCTATCTGTCCGGAAGATCCCTTTGGGCTGGCTTTTAGCTTGGTATCTGTGCCCATTTAATTTAAAGCTGATGGGACTGAAGTTGCCACAAGAGGGAATCTAGAGATGTGAAGATGCCAGGTTGATGTGCTTTGCTAAAACAAAACCTGACTTTGTTCTCCAGCCGGCTTGGGGTAGGAGCAACCCATCCTGATCTAGGCAAGAAGTAGGTGTCTTGGTTGGCACCCCTCAGCTTTGCGGGCACCTCTTCATCTGCACAGAGGGATTTCTGCTAAAGATGGTATTTTGGGAGGCACCTGCAGCCTTTTCCTTGGCTACAAAGGATGGAGCCTGGATGCTTTGCTGAGCCCAAGTGCTGGATGATGAGACAACTAAAAGTACACGGTCCCCCAGAGGGAAATCAACCTGAATATTGAAAGTCCAGATCATCAGATGCCTGTTTGATGTTGGACCAAGTACCAGTTCTGCTGGTGTCCATGGAAATATGTTCCAGAGATGCCGGAGAAAGAAGGTGGTGGAGAGGACGAGCTGTTTCCTTTCCAGTAGAGTGCTATTGTGCTTAGGTCTAGAGGATTAGTGAAGAGTTGGGGGGGGTTATATCACATTTTTTTAGGCCAGGCATCAGCATCCACTTGACATGTGTCACGTTTCCCTCTAAGGTCTTCAGTCTCTCGACAAGGTTGTGTCAGAGACAGAACCAGGACAATCTCAGCTCTGCTGCTTTTGGGGTATGTCTCTTGTTTCTACTGTTCCAGAGGTCAGAGAAGGGGAACTAAACCTTCCTTCCCCTCAGGGTCTTTCACAACCTCACAACCAATGTTTGGGGACATTATTCTTCCCAAAGAGGGTGAGTTTGGGGGTTTAATGGGTCTTTTCCATGTCTAATTACGCTAATGGCAGTGACGACATTTAATTGGCCTCTGCACCTACTGCATGTACAGAACAGCATGAGCTGAAGTACTTGCTTTCTTGGGAAAAACTAGATTTAGATCCCTACATGAGTCATCACCTTGAAAGATTACAGAGATTTGGGCGTGATCAAGGTGGCCTGAAAGTGCTGAGATGCTGTAATGTAAAAAATTATGCTAAAAGGTGCTTTCTCTAGCGCCTCCTGGGAAGAATAGGTATTTTCCCATCCTGTGGAAGATACTGATGCTAAAAAAACTTTACTCACACCAATGGGAACGGAACATCCAACTGCTTGGTTCCTGTTGGATATAAGAGGTGTCCGTGGAGCTGCAGTGAGTGGGGAGGAGGGAAAGGTCTTGACTCGTGTGTGTGTGACTCTCGTTTACCCCCAGCTCTACTCTGCTCTCTCAACCACTTTTTCCCCCAAGGTCCTAGAAAGTAGTTGGAATTCAAAGGAGGACGCAACAGAATCAATTCCACGTGCCTTTTATTAGACAAATACTGTGAAATGAGGGTTTCAAAGAGTCAAAGAACAAAGAGGAGCATCTTTTATATAAATAAGGACAGGCACCTTTGACTTCCAAATCTTTTGCAGGTGCCGGGGTATAAGGATTGCACCCAACGCCAGAGGAACCTTGGTGTCTGGCTTCAGTAGCATCTCTTGGTTGAAGAGGTGGTGGAGACGTACTTTGTGCTGGAGCTGCTTCCACCAACCGTGCACGACCCGGCTGCACCTCGTCCACTTCCTGAGCTGAAGCTCATTCCTCCAGCACAGACCCCACCTCCGACCCCGCTGCTGCCGCCGAAGCTGAGACAGTTCCCACTTCCATATCCCGTCCCCACAGAGGTTCTGGTCACAGCTGTGAGAGGAAAACACACTCTTTAGAGGCATCCACCAAGAGTGGGCTCCGCGTGGCAGGGAGACAAGGGTAAAAGTCACCAAATAATCTTTAAAAGTTACTTACAGATATTCACTGCAGTGGCACCTTCTCCAGAGAGCCTGTTGGGGAGCAAAAGGAGCCAGTAAGAATTCAAGGGGAACCCAGGAACACAAGTTGGTTGAAAAGGCAGGAGAATTTCCTTGGGATGTTTTTGGTGGAAAGTTTGTTGTGAAAGGCTGCTGTCTTCCCAATTAACTCATCATTATGGGCAGTTGTTTGCCTTTAAATGGGTTTCAAGTCTTTGGAATGTGAGAAGTCTAAACCTGACGAGGGTCTGTGATTCCCTTGCACCTCTGGAAATTGGGGTATAAAACGGCCCCCACCTGCACTCCTCGCCCTCCAGCAGCTTCCTGTAGGTTGCGATCTCGATGTCCAGGGCCAGCTTGACGTTCATCAGCTCCTGGTACTCGCGGAGCTGCCGGGCCAGGTCTGTCTTGGCTTTCTGCAGGGCTGTCTCCAGCTCGGCCAGTTTTGCCCGGGCGTCCTTGATGGCCATCTCCCCGCGCTCCTCGGCATCTGCGATGGCTGTCTGCAAACTGGCGCACTGTGGGGCAAAAATAGTGGTTTTATCCCTTATCTAGAGCATAGACCAGTTCTTTGTACCCTGAGGCCATGATTCCTGGTCCGGATGCAGAAGACTTTGGGTTAACATCTATAGGTGTGATCTTAACAGTCATTGAATTGATCCATATTCTGAGCCGGGTCACAACCTGGATATAATCTAACTCCTCTTTACATCTCCTTAAATTAATCTTAGCGATGTTATTGCTCTGAGATAGATACTATCATGTTCATTCCTGATCCAGCAGAATCCACTCAGATGCATTTCTTTTTATTCCCGGGAGTTGGGTGGACAACCAAGAGGTTAGACCACAGCGAGGGTGAAGACTTAACGAGTTCATGCTGCCCTTTACCTGTTTCTTCACGCTGTCGATCTCAGAGCGTAGGCGCTGGACGTGGCGGTTGAGCTCGGAGATCTCCTGCTTGGTGTTGCGGAGGTCGTCCCCATGCCGGCCGGCTGTAGCCTGCAGCTCCTCGTACTGTCACGGGGAGAGGAACAACCAGTCAAGGTAAAATATATTGATTTTGGAGCCGAGCAGAAGGTGGGGGTGTGGGTGTTTGCCCTCTGAAGTATTCGTATGTTCTCAATCCCAAATTAGCACTTCCAAACTTGATAGGATTGTTAAATCTGAAGACATCATAGAGTCATAGAATGGTTTAGGTTGGAAGGGACCTTAAAGCCCCCCCAGTGCCACCACCTGCCCTGTGCAGGGACACCTCCCACCAGCCCAGGTTGCCCAAAGACCCCTCCAACCTGGCCTTCAACCCCTCCAGGGATGGGGCAGCCACAGCTTCTCTGGCCAACCTGGGCCAGGCTCTCACCACCCTCACACCAAAGAAGTTCTTCCCCACATCTCACCTCAATCTCCCAATCTTTCAGTGTCAAACCCTTCCCCCTCATCCCATCGCCCCCCCTCCCTGATCCAGAGCCCCCCCCCATCTTTCCTGGAGCCCCTTTGAGGGACTGGAAGGGGCTCCAAGGTCTCCCTGGAGCCTTCTCTTCTCCAGGCTGAACCCCCCAACTCTCTCAGCCTGTCGTCCCAGCAGAGGGGCTCCCCCCCTCCCAGCATCTCCGGGGCCTCCTCTCAGCTCCAACAGCTCCATGTTTTTCTTGTGATGGGGGCTCCAGACCTGGACACAGGACTCCAGGTGGGGTCTCCAACACATCTTGTGTTAGAAAATCACAGTGGTACCCACCACCCAGTGGAGATTTGTGAGGTGGGGTGTGGTTTTCCCATTGCAGAAACCTTTCTGGGCACTCACCCTGGACTGGTACCAGGACTCGGCTTCAGCCCGGCTGCGGTTGGCGATGTCCTCGTACTGCGCCTTCACCTCGGCGATGATGCTGTCCATGTCCAGGCTGCGGTTGTTGTCCATGGTGAGGACGACAGAGGTGTCGGAGATCTGGGTCTGCATCTGAGACAGCTCCTGCAAAAGCCGTGGGTATTTGGGTGAGTCGAAGGCTTGGGACACAGGTGTTGCTCGGAGGGAGGAACCCCCACCCTGGTTCCACCTGGGTGGACAAAGTGGCTTTTCCAAGCCAGTTTCAGGCAGGGTTGATACAGCTCGGTGAAACGGGAAAAGGAATGAAATATTTAGTGCAACAGAATGGAAAAACATCAGTCCTGAACCTCTAAACTGGGAAAGGAAGGGAAGGACATTGGAAACTGGGAGAAGGGGGTAAACGCTGGTGCTTACGGCTTCATAGAGGGCTCTGAGGAAATCTATCTCCTCTGCAAGGGAGTCCAGCCTGGTCTGCAGCTCTGTTTTGTTCATGTAGGCAGCGTCCACCTCCTGGAAGAGGAAACAGGTCACAAAAAATGAAGTGGTTTTGGAGAAGCAGAGAAAAAGCTGAAAAATGTCTTTCTTGGGAGTCGCAGTGTGCATGGACCCACCTTCTTCAGGATCACGAATTCGTTCTCGACAGCCGTGTGCTTGTTGATCTCCTCTTCATACCTGCAGAATGGAGATGAAGGGTTGCTTTAGGTTTGTACAAAAGCTATTTCATCTTTTGGGGACCAAACTCTTATTATTTTTGTGTGTGTGTGTACAGTTTTGTACCTTCATCTCTCAGCCCTATAATTTTCTGTCCGTGACTTTCAGTCACTGTGAACTGTAGCTGAGTGTGGCTCATATTAAAATTAACCTGGACCTTACTCAGAAGATTATATCAGCAAAAAGCCCTTCTTCCCTTGTCTGATCACAGATACACGACAGGGCTCTCCAGGCAGAACGCAAATGGAGAAAATTACCTGTTCTTGAAGTCCTCAGCGACACTTTGCACCTTGTTCAGCTCCCCGCCCAGGTTCTCCTTGTCGGTCAACAAACTGTTCAGCTGTCTCCGGAGGTTGTTGATGTAGGTCTCAAAGAGGGGCTCGATGTCGTTCCTGACTGTTTTGTTCCCCTGTTCTTGCAGAAGGGCCCACTTGGTCTCCAGGACCTTGTTTTGTTGTTCAAGGAATCGGACCTGGGTGGAGAAAGGAGATGTTTCAAAAGCAGTGATTTTTAGGGTGGTTTTCCAAGGGAGGTAAGGTGCAACCCCGCAAGGATTCGCTTGCTGGAAGGTGGGAGCTCTCAGCCCTTGGGGAACAGCTGACAGTTTATACAGGTAAGCAAGTATTGCACATCTAATATTAATTAACATTCCTGGTCTCTCTGCAAACTCTGCTTCTTTACATCCTGTATCAACGTTTTCCTCCCTTTTCACTGGTCTTTTCTTAGCATCAATGTAAGGGGTGAATGGTCTCAAGCCCAGAACCCCAAAATATGCTGATAGAAATGGCAGGATAAGAGCAGTGAAATTGCTGATAAAGATATAACTTGCCCTTGCTTGTGCTTCCCCCCTGAAGAATCAACCCAGCGTAACTGAGATTTCTTATGTCTCACCTTGTCAATGAAGGAGGCAAATTTGTTGTTGAGGGTCTGAATCTGCTCCTTCTCCTCCTTCCGGATGTTCTGGATGCTGTGGTCAATCTCCAGATTGAGAGGTTTCAGAAGGCTCTGGTTGACTGAGACTTCGTGGATGCCCCCAGCAGGGAATCCAGGGCCACCCATGCCACCACCAAACCCAAAGGCACCACCAGTTGCACCAGCAAACCCACAGGAGATCCCAGTGCCAGCACCAGAAGCTACAGGTCCACAGAAGCCACCACCCCTTCCTGCCACGGAGATTCTATTGCATCCACCAAGACTGTAGAGGCTCCTGCTTCCAAAACCTCCACCAAATCTTCCATTCCCAATGGTGGCAACGCCTTGGGATGCAGAACGTGAGCAGAAGCTGGTGCTGCTGGCGTTTGGGATGAAGGCAGAGGCAGCGCTGAAGCCGGTTCTGCACTGGATCCTGGCAGCACACTGGCGAGACATGGCAGCTGATGTGATGGGGTGAGGGTAGTAGGAAGACTAAAGCAGCGAGGAAGAGCAGGGGAAGATCAGGGAGGTGAAGTTGTGCTCCCCGGGGCTGGGACCGGCCCTTTTATACCCTGAGAAGCTGGGGATGGGTCTGGCGTGGTGCTCATCTCACTGATTAACTGGGCTCGGCACACCCACCAGCAGACGGATGGTGAGTTCACCATGAGCACCATCACCTCTGAAGCACCTACAAAGTGCAGGAGTTGCATTTTTTTTTTTTTTTTTTTTTTGTGGTGACCATCATGATCCGGCTGTCGAAATATCTGAAAAAAACACTAAATACTGCCTGCTCAACTCCTGCTCGTCCCTCCTTTCACCTCTGCAGGAGATGGTTCCTTGTGTTGGGCAAGCGCTCGCTCATCCCTATTTCATGGATGAATCAACCCCTCTGTTGCGTAAAGGCACGTCATTTTGCGCAGTGGTGGTCCGAGGGCTGAGAAATCCGTTGTTGCGGGTCCATGTTTTCCTGCTCCTGTGGTTTTGAGCAAAGCCCAGCGGGGCAGCAGCACCTCAGGCCCCAACTTGTCGGAAAGTCTGGACTCTCGTTCTCATGCCCAAACAAAGAGCCATTTAAACCCAAAGTGATACAAAAGGGGAGAAGGAGGTGATGGAGGGAAAGCCTTGGGGGGTGATGGGGCGTTGATGGACGTCTTAGAGGATCAACTATCAAAAACCAGTTGGGGTTGTGTAAGAAGGTTTTATGAATGGTATTTTCAGACCATTTCTTTCCCTGGGATGGGTCTACATTTCATCCTGATTCAGTCTGACAGAAACCATGAGATGCCAGAATCTGAGCTGGGAGGGAGTTCCCGTTGGCCGTGACGGCACAAAACCTGAGTTGGCGATTTCTCAGGGCTTCACCTGCACAGATGTGTTTTTTTGAGGCTGTTTCCTGACTCACGGGGTGACCTTGTCTCTACAGGGTTCCCAGGCTGCCCTCCCCACCTCTCTTGTCTTTCCCCTCCGATATCTCTTACTCACAAGGAAACGCGGCGCTTGAGGTCTGTGCTTTCGACACCGTTCACAGACAACTCCCTTTTCCCTCATTCCTTAGCACCCAGGAGAAGTCAAATAGTGCATTTCTCTGGTGAAAGACAAGTGTTGGCTCCACTCGCCCCGTGTGTGCTGTGTGGCAGCGCCGTACACACGGGTGATAGCCCAGGGCAGGTAAGATGCTTGGAAGTCACTCTCAGTGTCTTGTCTGGCTGCCCAGGGCTGGAGATGCTTCTCTCGGACCCTTTGGGTTGTCTCTCTTGTGGATGCCCATTCCCAAGGTGAATATCTGCTCCTCAGAGGAGGGAGCAGTCCTCCGCTGAGTGTGGTTGGGGGGTCATGGCTTTCCCCAGCCGTTAGAAAAGCACCAGGGCATGGAGCAGATGTCCATGGATCCATCTTTTAAGCATGCACTTGTGCTGGTTTCACACATGGAGGCCGGGCAGTCAAGTGAGTTTGACCAGAAGGTCCCCGGAGGGTAATTTGCAGGTGCCCGTCATCTCTTTTTGCCTTTCAGCCACGCTTTTTATTTTATTTTCTTTTATATTTTCCTCTCTGTTCTTCTAATGTTTCCATTACACACCCTGGAACGAAGCTAAAATAACTGTTCTGGGAGTGTTTCGGCTACTGTGTGTTACAACAGGCAACAGTTTTGAAGAGAAAGGAGCTTCTGTGACTCAGCCACCAACTGTCTGTCCTAAAGAACGTTGTAAAAACATCACGGGCAGCAATTAGCAATCAGTTCCCTCCGCGCATCGCAAATTCGAGCCCCTGAGTGCAAGCGCCGTTCGTTTCATTAGGACTAAAGTTTTAATCTGGGCTGTGCCCGAATTAATGAGGGCTTTCCTCTCCCACTGGAGCACAAGCCCCAGGTCATCCCTCATCTGCGTAACTCATCCAGTAGGATGGGATGCAGAAGGTGACGTTGGTGGTGACCAGGGCCTTGCTCTGGTGCAAGGAGAGTTGTACATCGGTCATGTTTCTGGAAATGAGAACTTCTACCAGGGTTTTTTTCTGTATCTTGCTTAAAAAATGGATGTCCCAGGAGAAGAAATGCTCTGGCCCCAGCCTTTCCTATGCTAAATGAAGGGCTGTGTAGTCTTAGTGTGGTGACCTGGGTGTTGATGCAATGGATGGTGTCCATATGACGTGCCTCTTGGCACGGTGTGTCCTCTCCAGTTAGATATGTGTTTGGCCAGCGATGAGGAAGACCGTTACTTAACCCTGCCCGGGCTGCTGTTCAGGGTGAGGATGTTGCTCCTTCCCAGGAATCTGCTGCAAGTTCTCATCAGGGAGAGGTGGTGGAGAAGCTGAAGCAGACCCATAGCCAAGCCTGCAGGTCCTTGGGAAGGAGGTTTCCTGAGGGATAGAGAGAGGAACATGCAGAGTTCAGAGCATTCTAGAAAATTATAGGAAACTACTGGTCTCAAAGGACAATCTGAATACAGTCTGTCTCTCAGGAACCACCAGTTCCTCTCTTTTTGCCCATCTCTTTGAGTATTTTCCTCTTCTTTGAACTTACTGAAACGTGGTGCGAGGGTGGGGACTTCTAATCCCATCTATTTGTACAATCTTCTCGCAGCAATGAGATCTGTCGCTCTGTACCTCTCAGCCAGATGATGCCCTGCTTTTATTCCTCAATTAATTTCTCCCGATTAGTCAGAACCACATCTGAAATTGCTACGCCTCCTCTGGTTTCTCCTCCACCTTCTCAACGCAAGATCTTGTCTCCACTGTAATCTAGGAATGTGAAGAAACACTGGATCTTGAAGAATTTCACTTTCCAGCAGGTGTCCCATTCTTGGATCATTTTTATAGCTGTTGGATGAGCAACATCTCATTTCACAGAATGCCTATGGACCAGATCTTCCACCTGCTTGTAGGCAGAGAGGGAACATCAACACCAGGACCCAAGACAGACACCTAAACTGGCCTGGCCAGTGCTCTGAGCAGAAAGAGAGTGTTTTCAACCTGCTTGGGCATATTTTGCTCTGCTGGCACCTGCATTTAGGCGAGAGAGCTCCCAGTAAACGGGGTTCGGAGATGGACTGATAGACTGGAACAAGTTGGGTGGTTGCTCCGACTCCCCTGGTAATTAGTTCCCTATTGTTAGGAGTTTGTGTGGGTACATCACACCCTTGGCACTGCCCTCTGTACCCCCTGGGAGCTGGGCTCTTGTGTGTTGCGTTGGCTGGAATTCCTCAATTAATTTCTCCCGATTAGTCAGAACCACATCTGAAATTGCTACGCCTCCTCTGGTTTCTCCTCCACCTTCTCAACGCAAGATCTTGTCTCCACTGTAATCTAGGAATGTGAAGAAACACTGGATCTTGAAGAATTTCACTTTCCAGCAGGTGTCCCATTCTTGGATCATTTTTATAGCTGTTGGATGAGCAACATCTCATTTCACAGAATGCCTATGGACCAGATCTTCCACCTGCTTGTAGGCAGAGAGGGAACATCAACACCAGGACCCAAGACCTAAACTGGCCTGGCCAGTGCTCTGAGCAGAAAGAGAGTGTTTTCAACCTGCTTGGGCATATTTTGCTCTGCTGGCACCTGCATTTAGGCGAGAGAGCTCCCAGTAAACGGGGTTCGGAGATGGACTGATAGACTGGAACAAGTTGGGTGGTTGCTCCAACTCCCCTGGTAATTAGTTCCCTATTGTTAGGAGTTTGTGTGGGTACATCACACCCTTGGCACTGCCCTCTGTACCCCCTGGGAGCTGGGCTCTTGTGTGTTGCGTTGGCTGGAAGCTGCGTAATAAATGAGTCTCAGACCTTTTCCCCCGTGCCCTGCTCCTGCCTTGGCGTGCCCCGTCTTTAGCTTCCAGGGGTTTTGCTTGCACGAGGAGGAGAACACGGAAAATCAAGGGCAAACCTGCCTCCAGTGCTACCCTGAGCCCGTGCGTTTTGGAGAGATTGGAGAAATATGTGAATGAGGAGCGAAAATCTGTGCCTTGAACTGGGCAGGGCCCTAGGAGAAGTGCTTGTTATCTGCATTTGCATTTGCTGCTCCGTGCCTTTTAATTAAAAGGTCCACACAATAGAATAAATTACATGTGCATTTTTATTAGACAAACACCAGAAAGTGAAGAGAGACAAACAGTCATGGGACACATTTTTATATACAAAATCCGGCCAAAAAAAAAATAAAAATGCTGAGCTGTAACAAGCCAAGTTGCAAATTTAAACCAGCTGGAGAGTGGGGTTCCGTGGCAGAGCCCGACACCAGGTGATGCTGGACAACACAGCTGGGTGAGACCTCCTTGAGCGAGGCTCCTGGGCAACAAGACATAGGCTTTAGGTGGCCATTCTGCTGACCCCAACTACGCTTTACTAAAAGACCAGTGTGAAGGTGTTTTTCTGGCGGGTGGAGGTGTCTGAAAGGAAGACTTTTAGCTTCTGTAACTTCTTCTGGTGGAGGAGGTGGAGACGAACTTCACGCTGGAGCTGCTGCCGCCTCCCAGGGTGGTGCTGCTCATCCCAGGACCACTTCCACAGCTGAAGCTGTTCCCCAGGTTGCAGATTCCCCCTCCCATGCTGAGGTTGCTTCCTCCTCCGTATCCCGTTCCCACAGTCGTTCTGGTCACGGCTGCAAGAGGGAGAAGGAAAAGGTTTCAGTTTATCTGGGCTCCTCAGGGCAGAGACACACTTGTGCCTAGATCAGGTCATTGCATATGTTTGAGAGACTTACAGATATTCACTGGGACACCGTCTCCAGCCAGCCTGGTAGGGGACAGAACACAACAAGGTAAGAAGATAAGAAAACTGTTGGTAATGGGGGAAAAAAATAGGGTACATTTCCTAGACACTTTTTGGGGAGAAAAATAAAAACTTTAGTGTAGCTCAGGGATGCTTCCCACAATTCTGTTTCCACTAGGAAGGACAACCTTCCCTCCCCCTGGAACCTAATGCCCTGTTTAGTGTTTCCAAAATGCTGAGCATCTCCAGCCTCCATTGCTTTGCTCCTCCAAAATCAGGATGAGGTTGTGTCTCCCACCCACCTGCACTCCTCGCCCTCCAGCAGCTTCCTGTAGGTCGCGATCTCGATGTCCAGGGCCAGCTTGACGTTCATCAGCTCCTGGTACTCACGGAGCTGCCGGGCCAGGTCGGCCTTGGCTTGTTGTAGAGCATCTTCCAGCTCGGCCAGTTTGGCTTTGGCATCTTTGAGGGCCAGCTCCCCGCGCTCCTCGGCATCCGCGATGGCCGCTTTCAGATTTGCACACTGCAGAAGAGAAACCCCCAGTCAGATTCCCCAGAAAGGACCCGGACTTGTTCTTTGTCTACCCTGAAACCACAAGGTCTTACTCCAGCTCCATCAGCTTCCCCAGTTTTGGTGACAGTTCTGGTCAAACTGAGCAGAACTTGCCTAGGTTGTTTCTGATGTTTTCCCTTCCTCTCCTTTGCACGTCAGGGGTAAATTGGTTAAGAATGTGGGTTTTTCCCACTTTTTACCTGTTTCTTCACGCTGTCGATCTCAGAGCGTAGGCGCTGGACGTGGCGGTTGAGCTCGGAGATCTCCTGCTTGGTGTTGCGGAGGTCGTCCCCATGCCGGCCGGCTGTAGCCTGCAGCTCCTCGTACTGTCACGGGGAGAGGAACAACCAGTCAAGGTAAAATCCATCATTTTTGGAGTAACAAGGGTGTTAAAAGCATGAGTCCCTCCTCGAGCCTAGACTAGCTGCTTTGCAAGAGGAACTATTTGAGAAGGCTTTCTTGGAGGAGTCAGGCTTTATCTGTTCAAGACAAGATGTGAAGATAACAGCACGGAAACCCCAGTTTCTTCACCTTGGTTTGGTACCAGGACTCGGCTTCAGCCCGGCTGCGGTTGGCGATGTCCTCGTACTGCGCCTTCACCTCGGCGATGATCCCGTCCAGGTCCAGGTTGCGGTTGTTGTCCATGGTGAGGACAACGGACGTGTCGGAGATCTGGGTCTGCATCTGAGAGAGCTCCTGCAAAAGCACACGGTGGGGTGAGGGGGAATTCGATGAGCTCATCCAGCCGGGAGATGCCTTTTCATCCCGGCAGAGGAGCGAGCAGACCTGGGAGAGGCTGCAGATCCTTATCTGAGCAGCAAAGACGGTTGGTGTAACGCTAAAGAGGTGAAGGATTTAGCATCTCCCGGGGGGAGAAATTATTTCTGATGAAGGGAAGGAGGGAGGGAAGCTCTTAACCGTCTCTTGGGGGGTGGGGGTTGCGCTCACCGCTTCGTAGAGGGCTCTCAGGAAATTAATTTCTTCAGTCAACGCATCTACCTTGGCTTGTAGTTCCACCTTGTTCATGTAGGAAGCATCTACATCCTGGAGGATGAGAGATTTAAGGAATGTGTTTTAAACTCTTATTAGCAAGTCAGGAACAGGTGTTTTTCTGCAGTAACAGTCTGGGGAAGAAACGGTAAAAAAAAACAAACCAAAAGGCTTTTGGAATATGAATGGGTGGATTTGTGAATGAACAGGGGATTAGAGCCCTAGAGATAATGGTCAGGTGGAATTCTGGAGTTTGCTCTCACCTTCTTGAGTGTCACAAATTCGTTCTCTGCCACCGTGCGCCTGTTGATTTCATCCTCGTACCTAGAGGAGGGAGGCAGAAGGAGCATTTGTTTAGGCAAGTAACAGACGGAGGTGATTTTAGTTTGCTGGAATGAACTTCCTCAAAAGCATTTTGCATACAATGTTCTTTTCTCCTCCAGAGCATCTGAATAAGAGACCACGAGCGTGTTCCTGGGCTAAACCAGTTAAAACAAGTACATCAAAAAAAATGTTAAATAATCTATTCTTTTTTTTTTTTTTTCTCCCCTATTTCTGGCCATTAGTCATACTCCTCCTGCCTCTCTTAAGCAAATGAAGTGTGTTGTCCTCAAACTTGCAGACCTACCATGTAATTTTAGGTTTTTTTCTCTCTCAGTAGGTAATTTAGTTAATAAGACTTTGATCATATTCCAGATTATTCCCTAAATGTTTGTGCATTTGGATCTGTTACTCCGTTACCGTTTATCTCCAGAAAATGTCACAACCTTCACTCTGGGGAATTCCTGTCTCCCGGCCTCTCCTGGGTCCCCCGGTTGGCTTGAGGATGGTGAACGGAGGAAATAACCTTCCCCAGGTAAGCAAAACCCCCTCGCTCTGCTGCTTCTACTTACTTCTTCTTGAAATCCTCCACCATGTACTGGGTGTTGACGAGCTCTCCCTCCAGCCTGCCCTTGTCGCTCAGCAAACTGTTGAGTTGCATCCTCAGGTTGTTGATGTAAGTCTCGAAGAGCGGCTCCAGGTTGTTCCTAACTGTTTTCATCCCCTGCTCCTGGAGCAGGCTCCACTTGGTTTCCAGCACTTTGTTTTGTTGCTCAAGGAACCGGACCTGCAAGTAGAAATGTCTTCAAGATGTTTGGAGAGAACAGAGCTTCCTGGAGAACTTTCATTGCAAAGCTCAGTCCCAGCTGAGGTGGTGAAAAGCTCTTTCCAGATGGTTTTTGGAGCCAGATTCTCGTCTGGTAAAAGGAGGAATTTGCTGTTTGACTGCAGGGACCCTGCTTATTCTTTCAAACAGACTCTGGAATGGTTACTGGTTTTCTTGCAACCTGCATCACTTTGCTAAATTGAGGTAAGATACATGCATTTTTGTTGAAAAGTGGTTGCAAAAATCAGATAAGAGCAAAACAGGGTTTGCAGCCTTACTAAGAAAACAACAGTAAAGTGCCATTTCTCCCTCCCTTTAGTGTAGCTCCCCCACCCCACAAAAAATCTCCAAAATAGTGTGGCATTTTCCTTGAAACTAAAGAGGAGCTGCTTGACCAGAACAGAAATCGAGCAGATGCTCCTGTACCTCCAATGCAGTTAACGAGAATATGAAGTCGTTTTGGGCCAGATTTTGCTATTTTGAGCCAACAGTCCAAACACGCTGGAACTGTTACAGGTATAAATTTAAATGCCTTTGTGGAAATTCAAGCAAGGAATTCAAGCTAACTTCTCACTAGTGCCAATTTTCATGGTTCCTTTCTCGGTCATTTTAGATGGGTTGCTTGTATCTCACTTTCACCCTCTAAAAACCTGTTCTCGAGGCTCCTATAATGTTCAGTGGAGAGACCCCATCATCTCGAGAAGGATGGGATTGTGTCTTCTAGAGCTTCCTCTCTCTCCACTGCCTGTGAGATGTCAAGCAGCAAATGAAGAAGACCTTGAATACTGGATGATTAATTCATAGCAACCACTATGTAGCAGGTACCGTTCCCTGGAGTTTCCAGTCTCATTCCTCATTTCTATTCCTTCTAGATCAACTTAGGTTGCTCATAAAGCATCTAAGAAAAGAGTCCCCATCAAAAAAAATCAGGACAGGATATTTAGGGAAGGTCATGTCTCACCTTGTCAATGAAGGAGGCAAATTTGTTGTTGAGGGTTTTGATTTGTTCCTTCTCCTCCTTCCGGATCCTTTGGATGCTGGGGTCAATCTCCAGGTTAAGAGGTTTCAGAAGGCTCTGGTTGACTGAGACTTCGTGGATGCCCCCAGCAGGGAATCCAGGGCCACCCATGCCACCACCAAATGCCCCATATCCGTAGCCAAGGTTAGCTGGCATGCCAAAGCCACCACCGTACACGCTACCAGTGCCACCACCGAAACCTGTGGATCCGTAGAAGCTGCCACCCCTTCCAGCCACGGAGATCCTCTTGCATCCACCAACATTGTAGAGGCTTTTGCTTCCAAAGCCACCACCAACCCTGGCAAAGCCGCTGCCGGCATTGCAGCTTCCGACCCGGGTGACGGAGCGCGAGCTGAAGCTGGTGCGGCACGTGTTGGGGACGACGGCCGAAGCGGCGCTGAAGCCACTTCTTCCCCTCTGGATCCTCACGGTGGACTGGCGAGACATTGCTGGCTTTTGGATCGGGATGGATGCTACAGCAAGAAGAAAGGAGCAAAGGTGCTGGCCTGGAGCAAGGAGTAGGAGGGAAAAGAGAGGGATGAACCTGTGCTCTCCACGAGCTGGGGAGAGCCCTTTTATGCATTTATGAGACTGGGATGGGTTTGATGAGGTGGATCGTCTTTCTGATTAATTAGGCTTGGCATGTCCAACAGCATTCTGGAGAGCGAACTCACTCCTCACACACGCCCTTCTGAAATAATACAGCCAGGTTCTGAGCTGGTATTGTTTGGGAATAACTGTCGCCTTCTGCCGGCTTTGTAGCCACCCGGGCTCTTGGCCATATCAAAGCCTTGGAAAGTTGCGATGAGTCACGTTTGAGCAGAGGGAGGAAAACACCGTTCAGAGCCGCCTGTCACTCAACACCTCTCCCGGTGGAAAACTTCATCCCCGGGGATGGCTTTCACCCCTTGTCTGTTTGCAACGGGTCTGGGGGAGTTACGGGCCCTTGTGTTTTAGGGCAGGGAGCCGTGTTTCTCAGTGGGTCCTGCGTTGAGTTGGTCTGTCCTGGGGTTTTGTGATTCGCCCTCCACCATCCCCTCTGCACCACCACAGCGTCTCTGCAGAAGTATCTTCACCTCCATCCCTATAAATGGCCAGATTTCTTCTGAAAGTCCTGCTTCTGCCACTAAAAATAAGTAATTCAGGAATGAAAATGAAAGGTTTTCACAAGTTTTTTGGTCCCGTGGGGATTTCGACAGCTCCATCACAAGTAGCTGTGGTCCTACCTCGGCTTGCAAGGTGTGAGCTTCGGTGTTTCAATGGGAGGGAAACAAACAAACAAACAAAAAAGAAAATAGAAAAAAAACATAGGAGTAAAGATTGTGGGAATGGGAGCTGCTTTGAACCCAGTGGCTCTATGGAAATGGAGTGCTCCGGGGCTGTTCCCAACTCCCAGTTTATAAACACGACGTAGTTTCCCAACCATTTAATCAGCTCTTTCAGTGCTCCACGTCTGAAAGTGGGACCCTGCCTGCCTGAATCCACCAGGGAAGGATTCCCTCTGCCCAGATCCATGGAAATCTGGACACAGTAGGACATCCTGGATCTTCCTCAGCCCCAGGTACCCCCGCAGCCCTTTGCTTTGCATTTAGCAGTGCAGGCAGTTGGAGTAACGAGGCAAATAGAGAAAAAAAATGTGAAAAGTAATTCATTTGGAGGGATGGCTGGTGCTTCTGGCCCTCACTGCTTTCAGCTTGTTCAGGAAAAGATGATTCATAGGCAATTTATTTACAGAAGAGGGTGAACTTGCAAATGCATCCCCCCACCAAGAGCTTCCTCCTGTGTCGTCTGAGGCTGAGCAGCTCCTGGCAGCAATAATAACGGAATATTGAGGAATTCCCACCTTCAATCTGCCCCTGTCGTGCCAGGCAGCTGCATTAGAGGGGACTCCCCGTGTCCCCGTTGGTTCCTCAGCTGCTTTCTTTCAGATGGATTCCATTTGCGGTTGAGTTTTTAAATGAAAAGGGGAGGGGGGGGGAATAATAGCCATTGTTAGTTTATTTTGGTGTTTATTGCAAGATGGAGCTTTTATTGGAAAGAAGGGCTTAACCCTGCAGTTTTTGCCTCCTGGGTCTGACTCTCCCCACACTTGCACCCACGGGAGCTGGAAGTGAATGGATGGCAACCAACAGGTCCATGTCCAAAAGGTGGGGGGTTATTGATCAGCCTTAGGGGTTTTACCCATCAATTGGCAGATGTCATGGCTCGGATGCATGAGATTGGTTTCCCCCCCTAAACAGG
Source organism: Calidris pugnax (assembly GCF_001431845.1). Lineage (NCBI taxonomy): Eukaryota > Metazoa > Chordata > Aves > Charadriiformes > Scolopacidae > Calidris > Calidris pugnax. The sequence continues at coordinate 152,728 of NW_015091014.1, read as the reverse complement.
CTGCTTGGTTCATATGGATGCAGGTCCCAGAGAGCAAGACATTCAAAGGCAGATGGACATTTCCAGCCGTCTTAAATGCCCGTGGTCCCTTTGGGAATTGCCCTCTTGGGTGTTTTCCATCTCACACAACTCTACCTGAAAGTTTTTCTGCATTCTTCTGTCATCAGTGGAGATGACCACCCAATGGCAGACTCTCCCATCTTGAGGGAGATGGATGGAGGAGCCCATGGAGACGACTTTCCACCTTCCCCAGCAGGAGGTGGGTAGGGAGAAGGCTGACTCAGGGTGTGCAGAGTTGGCCAGGCTGAAACCCACCCTTGGTTACTAACAGCCTGATGCGTCAGTACTTTCCTTTTTCCCCTCAGGCTCCTTTTACATATGAAACTTGTCTTTTTTGGCTAAAGAGTACGCCAACTGCGTTGGAGTCCATTGTTAATAATAGTAATAATACAGCTCCTCCAACCAAGTAAAAAGAAATTAATTTCTTTCCATTTCACATTTGCACCAGGGTGGAGGTGATGCGGTTGTCACTCATCTGGAAGGAATTTGAGAGGTAATTACAAAAGGCAGAGCTGTGAGCACAAAGGAGCTGTAGCTACAGGTTTGGGGTATGGGGTGATGGCAAGAGGGGGGGCCCCCACCCTGCTCTGTTGATGAAACACAGGGTTTCCAGGTAGCTCCCGGGGGAGTGTCTCCCGTGCACCCTGCAGCTCCAGGCATGTAATGAATTTGCTGCTCTGGTGCAGATACCTCGCTCCGATACGGCCTTTTCCTCCTCCACCAGAGGATAATGTTTGCCCTCGCTCAGGCTGTAGTTTTTTCCTCCTCATCCACAAAAAAGGAGCTGTGTTGGGGCAGGTCCCACCGGGCGAGAGCCCCCCCTGACGTGGCAGAGACCGTCTGCGAGGCTGAGCCGGCTCCGAAACCTTTTCCTTCCCTTTTCCCTCCTCATCTCTCCCGCCTGGGCTGAGCAGAGGGTGCAGGTCCCAGGCCAAGAGTCAGGAGATCCCTTCTCACCATGCTCTAAACCTGGGAGGAAAGCTTTGGCTGGGTTTGGTTCTGGCGTCGCGCTGGTATCGAGGTAAAAACTCTCCTTTGAGAGTGGGGATGTGAATTCTGGCCATTTCAGGGCAATAAAGGCAACTCCAGCCCCTTCAGTGAGAAATCTGTGAAGCCATTGACCAGGGGATACCTCCAACGGCTTTTCCTCACCTCCTCTCCATCCCTCGGCACCGCGGCTCCTCCCCAGCATCCAGTTTGGAAGCCTTTGTTTGAGGATGGATGCCCTTTCTCAGATTTTTAGAAGTGCCTCTGCGTGTTTTGTTTGCAAAAATTCATATATTTATGAAATGTGAGCACGTCTTACTAACTTGGGTTGGTTCACCTGTGCTACCTAATCTCAGTTTAATTATCAGTAAAGTCAAGGCTGTAATTTAGGTTAATTGCTTAAATTAAAGCCTTTGGGTTAAACTTGGGCTGCTAACCTAAATTCAAACCCTACTCATTTTGACCGTAATTTACTATTTCATCCCAAGTTAATGAAGTCCTGCTGGTCACCCTGGGCTTTTTCCACGGGGGGGACCCACGCGGTTCACAGCATCCCAGCACTGCGGAGACGGGGACGGGGACCTCCAAGAGACCTCAGGAGCAGGAGGTGAGTGTCCATGAATCTTATTTCCCCAAGGGATGAATTAGGATGGGTTCCTCAGAAGCTTTCCCATAGGTGTTGCCCGGCACTGGGTGTTGCAGCCCTTTGAGCCTGTTCCCGGCGGTATCTGGAGGCCAGTCAGCCCTAACGAGGAGATGGCTTTGAAGTGTAGGCGTGACCTGCTTTCCCCAGATAATTGTTTTCTGGGCTAGCGCAGAGACACTGATGCAGTTTTGGAATAACTTCACCTTCATTATTGCTGTTGTTGGATGCCGAGCAGGGAGGTCTCATTTCCCCCTGTAGCATCTTGAAAGAACCTCTGGTTGTAGGTGGGAATTAGCTGATAATTCCTTTATCCAGCACTGGTGCTTAGATGGTGGTGCCCAGAGATACCTAAATATCCCAAAATTTCCTTGTAGTGCTTTCTGAGCCCATCTCTAATGCCCAAGTAGGGCTGCTGGGGCTGTGACCTCCACATGGAAGGTGAGACCTTCCGACACCGAATCCCTTCCTTGCTCATGGCCCCAGGGGACGTCTTTTCTCCCGATAAAGAAAACACAGCCCTGGAAGTTGCTGGAAAACCCCAAATTATTTGGGACCAGCTCACGTGGCCTGTCCCCCAGCTCCATCCAGCATCAAGCTCTGCTCCCGGGTCCAGTTCCCTTGCAAAGAGCTTGTGGGAAGTTTGATTTCTCCTTGTCAAAAACAAACTGGATCTGCACAACCCCAGCCCCGGAGCTGGTGAGATGAACAAGGGTTTGGAAAGTATTTGGAAAGTCCTGGAAAGTATATCCAGTCGTGGGGCACCAATTTTATGGGATCTCATGTTTATTTACTGTGCACCCCACATGAGCCCGGAGGTCCCCACTGCCATCCTGCAACCCCCAAATGCTCCGGGCAGGGGGGGATATCACTGCCCTGTTTAAATCCCAATGCTCAGACGTAGCTGGGAATACCGTTCTGCTGCTGGTTTTGCTGCATCCTGTCTTACCTTCCCCACAGCCATTTTGCGTCTTATTTCATTTGCAGGCTTGTGTAAACCGTTTGCAAATTAAAACACAATCATTTTCTTTGATGAAAATTCTGGTTTTGAGTCAAAAAGCTGCAAAGTCTCGTTTGGGAAGCGTTAAGGGGAGAGGTTGCAGCATTCCAAGGACAGGATCATTCCTACAGGAAAGGTTGAAATGAAATGTTGGAGATTTTTTTAAAAAATCTCTCACCTAATGTTTAAGTTCTCAGCTAAAATTACTTGTCAAGTTTGACTTGAATTTTTTCCAGGTCTTCATATCAGGAGGTGACTAGAAGATGATTTTTTGCATCTGCTGACTGAGACAAGGTGCTGGGGTGGGCTCTTAAACACTTCCCATGGAACACAGAGAAGGGACCGATGGCTCCTCGGTGCTGTTTTTGCCTCGGAGTGTCCTCACCCTCGGATGGCAGGAGAAGGACCCGGCAGAAGCCTTGGCCTTGATGGAAGCTTGGAGATGCCCAGGTACTGTGGGGTTGGGGAATGGGAGTGCGGCTCAACCCAGGTTCATGGAGGGTTCGGTGTTGACCCACGTGTTGATGAGGCTGATGGCACAGCAAGGTGTTGTCCACAATTCTGATAAAAAAACAAACCAAACTTACCTTTGACATTTTCAATAATAAAAAAACCAAAACAAATAAATGAACACCCCAACAAAATGCAGTTTAGCAGCAATAGCCCGGTTAGGATGCCCTGCCTGTTCCAAATGCTTTGCTTCACTCTGTTTCCTTAAGACAGCCTAAGAAATGTGGTCACATGCTTGAAAACTGATGCAAACTGTTAAATGGATGAAGCCCAACCTATTCACCCTTCACAAAACCTCCTCTGGTGCGAACGGGCTGCCACGACCTTCCTAAGCCATCCTTTCCCTGCCCCTTCCCATAGAGTTGTAGAACTGTCTAGGTTGTTGAGGTCCAGCCATGATCATAGAATCACAGAATTCTTGGTTGGGTGGGACCTTTCAGCTCATTGAGTCCAATCGTGACCATTGAGTCCAACCATATGCTCTAGAGGGAGGACACTTGTGGGTGTGAGCCCCAGCCCTGGCCCATGGTGGGACCATCAGGGCTTCCAGCACTGGCAGGGCGGCACCGAGCCTTTCTCTTGCTCTGGGTCCCCACCTGCTGGAGATACGACGCTGGGTTGGCCGGTGTTTGCACGCCTCTGCGCAGTGCGATGGGTGTGCAGGGTGAGGAGCTCGGAGGTGTTTCCCCACAGGGAGTGCTCCGTCACACCGTGCACGAGCCGCTTTTGCCTTGCAGAGGTGGCTGGTGCCCCCCTCTCCTCTGACTCCCTGGGGTCCTACCCAGGTGCACCCCAGTTGGAGTTTGCAGGGGCCAAGGGGTGGGTTGGTGGACAACAACCTGGTCCTTTTTGGGACCAGCATCTCCAACGGGCTGTGGGTCCTTCCTCATCTGCTGCCCTCCTGCCCTGGCCCCTTTCCTCACCCTTGGGTCATGCTCCAGCTCCTGCCTTTGGGGCTGGATTCCCACCTCTCTCCGTGCTTCCCAATGGGTTGACGCCTGCTCCTACAGCTTCAAAGGGTGCAAGAGCCAGGGGATCCCCACGGATCCATGGGAGGGAGCCTGGGGACAGCTTCAACCCCGGTTGAAACCCTCTGCCCAGGGAGGGCTTTGAAACCACCCCGGAGGGGCCAGGAGCTGCGGGCACCTCCAATTCATTCAAAATGAAGCTGAGGCCCCAAAACAGCCCTTCCAGGGGAGAAGCTGGGATATGAAGTGAGATATTTGCACATGCCAGGGAAACCTCGGTGTGCGAATACTCCCTGGGCAGAAATTGGCCACTTTTCACTGCGTTCCCCCCGGCCTTTGCCCCCTGTGGTTGCTCTTTCTGGTTAGGGCGATGTTGGGCTGCTCTGTTCCCCTCCCTGTTTGATGTTCTCGGTGCTGAGAGAGATGTGCCTCCTCCGAAATCTTACGTTCTCTGCTGTAAGATTCCCTCCAGTTAACTAAAGGCCGGGCTGGACCTTGTTCCACACGTGAACTGAGGCAGCTTTTCCTCCCCATGCCTCAGTTCTCCACCCATCCCACCCTTCTTTCCACCCTCCCCAGGCCAGAGTCCTCAAACTGAGGGGTTTTTTTGTCCCTCAAGGCAATGGTCCTTTCTCATGACCTGCCTACAGAGAGTCCCCACCGTGGCTGGGGCACAGGACATGTCCATACCCAGGTCAGCAGAGAAGAAAAAGCCCCCAAAACAGCAGATTTTTTTTAAAAATGACAAATGCTCTTTATTGGACCATAGAGGAGGGTGAGGTCTGAGAGTGAAGAGGCTGTAGCTGTGAGGACAAGGAGCTAGAAATCAGTGTGGCCATTCATATACACAGAAAGCAAGAACCTTTCCCACAGGTGCTTGAGGAAACAGAAGGGGCTGGAAAATAAAATCTTGAGTTGCAAAAAAAAAAACCAAAACCCAACACATTTGGAGGTTGTAACGTGGAGGTTGAGGACCCCGGACTGTGGTTTCACAAGGCTGTCACCCTTGTTTTAGGAGGAGCAAAAAGAAGGTGAGTGGCCAAGCACGGCTGTCCCCGTTCAACAAAATGCTCCCACTTGGCTTTAGATGCACGACTCCTGGGGGAGAACGAGGGGAGAACGAGGACCGTGCTGAAAGGGCCACCACCATGGTCCAAAGGGCTCTCTAAAGCCCTGTCGCTGACCTGTTACAACCTGTTCTTTAGCCAAAGGTACTCTGGATTCTCGCAGTGGGGTCCTGGTCTCCCCCCGCTGCCCCAAGGGTGGAGGGTGAAGGACGGAGGAAGGAGAAGCTCTAGCGCAGCTATTTACACTGTTGATTTCGTAGGGCAGCACTTGCTTTTTTTGGAAGGCAGGAAACACGTCGTCGTCATCCGCGCAAGCCTTATCTGATGGTCTTTTTGCTGGTGGTGGTCTTGGAAACGATCCTCATGCTGCCTCCCGTGCTGCTGCTGACCCCTCGGCTGCTCCCGGAGCTGAAGGTGCTGCTTCCACCGTAGCTGAGCCCCCCGCCGAAGCCTCCACTGCCTCCTCCGAAGCCTCCACTGCTTCCAAAACCTCCACTGCCTCCTCCGAAGCAGGCGCCGCCGCCGCCGCTGCTCATGCTGTAGCCACCGCCGCCTCCCATGCCGAGTCCTCCACCCATGCCCAGGCAGCTCCCGCCGCCGTAGCCCATCCCACTGGAGCTGCTGACCACGGCTATGGGGAGACAAGGGCAAACACTCACTGTAGGGTCCTGCCCGAGGTGGGGGGACCGGCACCACCGGGGTGGAAGGTGGGGGAGATACTTACAGACGCTCACGGCTCCAACGCCCTCTCCAGCGAGCCTGTTGGGAAAGGGGGAAGTAAGTAATGATGGCAAAGCACAGAAAAGATGCAACATGAGCCACTAGGACCATCTAATTAGACTTTTGTGGCCTTCAGTAGGGACTGTCCTCTGGTGGGATGTGTCTACATCACAGGTGAAAGGTGGTATTTCTCATTTTTCATAGTGCACCAGGTTGAAGAGCTGGAGAAACTCATCTTTTCCTAGAAAGCTCATAATTTAAACTATCCCTCTCGCTGCCCTTGTTTGCTCTTTTACATCTTCACCAACTGGGTCCTCCAGCCCATTGAGGTGAGCTCTTTGAGCCCAAGAAGATGTGCTCTGCTCTGAAGAGCAGCACCCAACAGGTCCATGTGCTTGTCCTCACCTGCTCTCCTCTCCTTCCAGCAGCTTCCTGTAGGTCGCGATCTCGATGTCCAGGGCCAGCTTGACGTTCATCAGCTCCTGGTACTCACGGAGCTGCCGGGCCAGGTCAGCCTTGGCCTTCTGCAGAGCATCCTCCAGCTCAGACAGTTTGGCCTTGGCATCCTTGAGGGCCATCTCCCCACGCTCCTCCGCCTCGGCGATGGCGGCTTGGAGGTTGGCACACTAAAAACAAGGGGAACAGGTAGTTGTTTAACTTGGGCTACCCCAAACTGCTCTCCGGAGTATTGCTGTGGTATTGTAGATACCGGCTGGTGGCTCCCAGAGTGTCACTGAGAGCTCCTGATGGGCCATTGGGAAGATGCCATGGGGTGGGCAACTGGGGAGCTGAACCCTTATCCATTTAGGGACATGGTTTAGTGATGATTTTTATCAGAGTTAGGTTGATGGTTGGACAAGGTGAACTTAAAGGTCCCTTCCAACACAGACAATTCTATGATTCTATGATCCTGTTCCCCAAGAAAAGGAGAGGCATCTACATCTCTCTGCTTTGCCACCCACTTTTGTTGAGGGTAGCTTAGTAGCTCACAACTTGCTTCCCCAGCAAGAAAGGGGCTGTCACAGCACATCTTTGCACTGAGGGACCTTCTCTGGTGGGCAGAGACAGAGGTGGCTGTGCCCTCTTTCATGCCGGGGGAAAAGTCTGGTCTTCCAGCCCTGCTCAAGTGCCAGGAGCTGGGTCTTTGTGCCGTTCCTGGCCACCATCATCTCCCGCCTGCCCCCCACCACACAGGAGCACCCTCTCTTCCTACCTGTTTCTTCACACTCTCGATCTCATTGCGCAGCCTCTGGACCATCCGGTTGATCTCCGAAATTTCTATCTTGGTGTTGCGGAGGTCATCCCCGTGGCGGCCAGCGGAGACCTGGAGCTCCTCATACTGAAAAGGAGGAGAGCACAGGTTAGACACCATGGGGCTCAGGGAAGGGCGAGGGGACTTCAGGGCACGAAGTGCAGGTCTGGGTGCAGGTTAAGGGGTGGGGGACAACATTCCCCTGAGCAAGCTGCCCGTGGAATAGCAGCATTGCCCTTAATTATCATTATATGCCAAGAAGGCAACTATTGCGTTGCGCAGAGCACCTATGTGTTGTCACCTATTATTAAGAACCTGGCAGGGAAAGAAGAGTGCTCTGGGTTTAAGGTCAGGTCTAGCGGGGACTCTTTGTGAGCCTGGGGTCAAGGCTCTTTAAGCAGTTAAACATCTTGACTCTTGGTTTCACCGTGAGGAACATAAGGCTGGTCAAGGGTAGTGGTCCACAAGCCCACGGTTGAGCTTGTAGGCTCAAGAGCCTACTGCAACATACACAGAAAGATAAATTCATCTCTGGTGCAATGGATCCTTCCATTCTGGATCCTTCCTCCTCTAGCCCTGTCCCCCATCAGCCAGTGTGATGCCCCATGAGTTGCCAAAATTCTGGTTACCCACCTTGTTTTGGTACCAAGCCTCGGCCTCTGCCCGGCTGCGGTTGGCGATGTCCTCGTACTGCGCTTTGACCTCAGCAATGATGCTGTTGAGGTCCAAGTTACGGTTGTTGTCCATGGACAGGACCACGGAGGTGTCGGATACTTGCTGCTGCATCTGGGACAACTCCTGCAGAAGATACAAAAAAAAATTGAGTTGATGGTCTGGCATCTGGGGTGGAAACCATGAGACAAGTGGTGCCTTGGGTGCCTTCTCCACCAAGCCATTTACTCATGTTTTCCCCTGCTCTTTTTCTACCTTTCTACCCTTTTCTGCCTGTGTTATGATATCAAAAAGACAGTGACTACCTCTTTCACCGTGCACAGCACCAAGCATGGTGACCGGATCTCCTGAGCATGGAGAGCTGTATGGAAAGGAGCCGTGGGGGATGCTATCGCTGGGACAACAGACTACGTACCGCTTCGTAGAGAGCTCTCAGGAAGTTGATTTCATCTGCCAGCGCGTCTGCTTTGGCCTGCAGCTCCACCTTGTTCATATAAGCACCATCCACATCCTAAAGACAAGAAAGCCAAAGACTTGTGATGAAACCATAGACCAAAAGAGGCTTCAGGACACCAGGGGGACCATCTCTCTGCTTCCAGGTCTGTTATTCTTTAGGCTTGGTTTTATATTGTTATGATTAAGACTTTTTGGGGTTTTTAATGTAATGTTGTAACATTTTTTGTGAGCCAAACCCAGGTTCTTGGGCAGAAGGTGAAGCTCTGACTCCCGGGGGTGTGACCTGAGACAGAGTTGAACTGAGCCACAAGAGGCCAGATGACCTGCAACTGCCACCAGAGGAGGTGTCTGCTGGAGGGGAGCTCCACTGAATGGAGAAGGTGATGCCCATTCATGGCCTCAGGAGGACCCAGCCCATACCTACTCCTGGACGTGCCACCATCACAGCCTGACCCAGCCCTGGGGTTGGAGAACCCCAGCTCCTCTCAGCTTTGCTTGGACTGGGTGCCTGCCAAGTTAATTTTATTGCCCATCCTATAACTCCCAGTTCCCTCACCTTCTTGAGCACCACGAACTCATTCTCTGCACCGGTGCGCCGGTTGATCTCGTCTTCATATCTGTTGGGATAAACAGGTGAGAGGGTTTGGGTGGGAATGAAGAGCGAAGGCAGCACGATGGAAGCAGAGATGGGACCACCCCAGCTCCAAACCTGGTTGTGGGTCACCAGTATGTCCCTTACTCCCACCTCTTCACAGTCCAGAGCAGACGCAGAGCAAATGATTCCTCACCCCCAAGACCTCATGGGGTGAGTAATCCCAGCTAAAATTAATGGATTTTAATCCCTGCCCTGAAAAATCAAGCTCATGCAGGATCAGAGCCCATTGCTGTAGGAAGCAGGAGGAGAAATTCTTGGTGACCTTTGCCCAAAGAAAAATTCTGCAAAAGGCTTTCATTGAGCTGCGCTGCAATTCCTACAAACATATAATGATGTAACAATTTGATCTTTGATATTATAATAATGCTAATGGCTTCTGAACAACCCGCTGCAGCATTTAATTAAAAAAAAAAAAAAAAAGTCTGTGATTCTTCAGCCCTGATTGTGCAAGAGCAGATCATTGCGCCTCAGACTACGTTTCTGTGGAACTTTTCATGGCTCTGAGCAACATCCTCTCATCAGATAATCAGGGCAGGGCTTCGCTAGAAAGTAGAAAAAACATGTAGGCTCTTGAGGCAAAGACCTGGATTTTGGAGGCAGGTTCGTGCCAGTTCAATATTGGCAGCGATGTCCCCGCAGATGGATCTCCGAGCGGGCACGGAAAGAAGTGGAAATTAGCCAATGGACCGGGAACCATCTCTAAACCAACTCTAAACTTGAAAAAAAAAAAAAAAATTTCTTTTTCCCAGGCAGTAGCTCCAAAATCCAGACAAAATCATTCACCATTTTTGGCCTGATCAGTATTTCTAAGAGCCTACGATGCACATCAGGACCTGAAATGCACCCAAATACCACACACCAGAGGTTGTGTCAGTCCATCCCGTCAGCTCTCAGGGCTGTCTCCTCGGCCTTTCCCCCCCAAGAAAAAAAACCTCAAACTTGTCTCTTCACATGCTTAACTCTCGAACAGAAACATATTTCAGGCCTCCAGGGTGTTTTTCTCAAATTTGCATTTGGCCAGATCTGGTTGAACAAGGCAGAGATTGTTCTCGCCAGACTTTGGCCAACTAAAAACAAAGGGTCTCGTCCTAAAAAACCCACCGAAATGTCCCTTATTGTTATCAGTGTCCTTAAAATGGTTCCTCCCACCTCTGCTGGACACCCCATCTCTGGTGGGGGTTAATTCCCTCCCCAGGGAAGCTGGTTTCTTTGAGGAGCATCAGCGAGAGGAGCTGAGCATCTCTCACGTGCGAGCAGAGGTGGGTTTCCCGGAGCCCTCTGGAAGTGCCAGGATTTCCTTTGCAAAAAGGGAAACGGGGGGTTTTGGGAGCTGGCAGGTTATGGGTGGGTTTCATTCCTTTTTTGCACATCCATTATACTCCTCACAGGCTTTTCTTGTCTCCAAGTGTATTATTTTGGGAGACTCACGGGATCAGACCATTGCCTCCGTTACAGCATGAATTCTGACCCTGTGCATAAGAGCCCTGACGTAACCAGAGGTCATTCTGGGACTGAATTTTGCTTTTACTCGTTTTGCAAACTGGATGAGGAACCCAGGGCCAACACCAGCTGTGGACCATCCAGCATGAACCCCCTGTCCTGATTTATAGGCTGCCCAGGGAGGTGGTGGAGTCTCCTTCTCTGGAGACGTTCAGAGCCTGGACAAGTTCCTGTGCAACCTGCTCTAGGTGGACCTGCTTTGGTGGGGGGGTTCGACTAGATGATCTCCTGCGGTCCCTTCCAACCCCATGTGATTCTGTGAATTTCCCCCTCTGTTGATCACCCATCCTGCAGCTCAGGGTTTCTTACTTGTTCTTAAAGTCCTCCACCATGTCCTGCATGTTCCTCAGTTCGGAGTCCAACCGGCCCCTCTCTCCCATGAGACTGTCCAGCTGCCTCCTGAGGTTGTTGATGTAGGCTTCGAAGAGGGGCTCCAGGGACTTCCTGGTGACCGTGTGCCCTTGCTCTTGCAGGAGGCTCCACTTGGTCTCCAGCACCTTGTTCTGCTGCTCCAAAAAGCGCACCTGGGGAAGGAACACAGACCAGCACATGCTGAAGCCCACGCGAACGACACGCGGGAAACCAGGAAAAAGAGAGATCGCTCAACACAGACAGAAAAGGTCAAGAGACACTGGGAAGACCAGGGGAAAATTATCAGGATCTTCCTAATTTAGGGCACAGGATTCTCACAAGTATGAAAAGCAGTGGAGATGTTAAGTGAGATTTTTTTCAAGCGCCTTTAAGCAGGCTCCACACCTGTATTTGCAATTTTGGGTGTTCCTTCCCCCCCTCCCGCCCCCCACTAGACGCTCAGCCCACCTTACTGGGTTAAACTGGTGTTATCCCATTGAGTTGTGCAGGGCTTTGCCATTTCACAACCGGTAGAAGGTCCATCCAGCCCCCAGGATGTTTCTCACAGGGAGGAGGGGGATTTAATTTTTTAATGAAATAAGGCACTAAGAAAAAATTCGTCTTTTCAAAGAGGTAACATAAGGCAGTTGTTAGTTTTCAGCCAAACCCACGCTGTTTGTCAGCTGGGATTAGTTCAGGCAAGCCCCTAGATCCAAAGGAAGGTTCTTCCTGTTGTTCTTTCCCGAGGCGGCTGCAAACAAGCGTGGCTTGATGTTTTAAGACCAAATTCTCACCTTGTCGATGAAGGAGGCAAATTTGTTGTTGAGGGTCTTGATCTGCTCCCGCTCCTGTGTTCGCACCTTCTGGATCTCTGGGTCGATGTCCAGCTTGAGGGGTGCCAGGAGGCTCTGGTTGACAGTCACTTCATGGATGCCACCAGGTGGGCAAACGGGGAACCCGGGGCCACCTCGACCACCCATCCCAAATCCACTGCCCAGCCCATAGCCACCACCACCACCACCAGCTCCTCCTAAGCCAAAACCAGCGCCTGCTCCACCACCATAGCCAAGACCAAAGCCAGCTCCTCCACCAAAGCCATATCCACCAGCGGCTCCACTCCGTAGACCTCCACCGACTGAGCTGTAGGAAATTCTTTTGCTTCCACCTAGGTTATAGAGACTTCTGCTGCCGAAGCCACCACCAGCTCCGAAGCCTCCTCCACCTCCGGCTCTTCCTCCTCCAACTCTGGAGACAGAGACGGAGCTGAAACTGCTTCTGGTCCCACTGCCACCTCCTACGATAGCAGAGCCTGAGCTAAAACCCCTCATGCCCCCTCCAGTAGATGATCTGAAAGAGATCCGACTCATGGTGGCTTGTTCAAATGGAAATGCAAAGAACAGGAGAGAGAGGGGAGGGTGGAAAAAAAAAATTAGGCTGGCGAATACAAGCTGTGCGGCAGGAAAAGAGCAGAGGGCAATGGAGACAGAAACCCCTGTGATGGGAGAGCTTGGGAGCGTCCTCTTTTATCTGCTTGGAAAACTTGGCACGGGAATTCAGAACTTGACGTGCCTTGCAGCAACTTGCCTTGTCAAACACACCTAGGCTACGGCGAGGCGCTGAAAAATGCATTGTTTGCAGGCAAGAAAGTAACGGAGTGAGGGAGCTCCCCACCCCCCCACACACAT
>NW_015091014.1:112817-131149 GCF_001431845.1 Calidris pugnax | reverse complement strand
CCCCCCCAACCTCTTACCAAAGCCCTAACGATCTGAGTCACCAAATTAGAATGGAACGGGACGAGGCGCCGAGGGCTGCGCTGGGGAGCAGGACACGACACGACTCTTCTCCGGGACCCTGGGAGCTGCTTTTCCTTATGGCCAGCCAAGGGAAAGCTGCCTGGAATAAAATTCCTTACTCTGAAGCCTTTCCAGGCTGAAGTTTTAGGCTTTAACACATCACACGACAAAGGAGGCAGCATAAATAAAGGCTTTTTTATTTTTTTTCCGCTGCTTCCAGGTCTGGGACCGGACACGTGTCGTGGTGTTGTCTTGGGAAAGCTGGGGGCTGAAGGTGGTTTTATTTGTCAGCTTTAATTTATCTGCTGATTTCTTTCGGAAAAGAGAGCCTAGGGGATCGTGGGCTTGCAGAGTTGAGCTGCCTGAAGGTTGTCTCGTGGTAGGATTTTTCGGGATCTTACCAAAAAAACTGGTCTCCCTCGTTGCAGGGGAAGCTTAGAAATTTGTGAGCATGGCTTTCAAAGGCAGCAAGTAAATCCCTTTTCCCAAATAACTTCAAATTACGTTAAATAGTACTACGAGACTTATAAAATAGTTATTAAAAGGCGCTTGAAATGATTGCTCTTCTTTTGAATCTCCTTGTCAGGCTCAGGGTTCAAAAGCTCCCTGTGAAGTGGTATTTTTATCGCTTTTTTTCTGTTCCCCCTCCAATATTTAACCAGCAGATTCCACGTCACTCCTGCTTCTCTGAGACCTTGTGTGGAGGGGAATTCACCCGCTTTTCTTCCAGCTCCCTCCCACCCACTCCTTCACCCTGCTGAGATCATTCCCTTGGAATTTTTTTTTTTTTTCCTAAAATAGCCTTTTCCCCTTGATCTTGGGTTCAACCCCCACCCAGGAGCTTCCATCCCCATGCTGAAGCTGGGTCGTGCTTTGGTGGGGTGTGAAGGCAGGGGAGGTGGGGACTTCTCCTCTTGGGTCCATCAAGAGCTGGACGTGGAGTCCAAGAGGAGAAATCCCCTCTCCCCCACCCAAACCAGGTCTGCAAACTGCATTCTGCGTCCTCCTGCCCTCCCTGGTCGTGTTCTACGTCAGATAAAATAATAGCACAAAGGTAGAGAGATAAAACCCCCGAGCAGATGAACCCCAAAAAAGCTTCTGGAAATGGGCTACGTGAGTAATAAGTGCAGGAACTTCATCCAAATGGAGTGGCTTAAGGGCATCTGCTGCATCTCGGAGCTTGTTCCTGTTGATGCCTTTCCAACCCCTGTCTTCTCCGTCTGGGAACTTGAAAGAACCTGAGCGCAAGGGGTTTTTTTTGGTTTATTTTGTATCGGGGGAGGTGGTTGTGTGGGTTTTTTTTCTTTTCTTTTTTTTGCTCCTCCCCTAGTTGCAATCAGAAAAAGCCAGCGCTCCCAACTGTCATCTCCCTGTGGCTGCTCGTTGCCAACAGCCTGAGTCACCGGTGCCCGCGGCGCCTCCGGGAAGCTGGTCCTTGGATCTCCCTCCCGCTGGAAGGGAGAGAGGGCTGGGCGGTAGCAAGGGGGTGCTCTCGCCTCGGGAGTGGAGACGTGGGAACCTCCCGGGTGCTGGAAAGGCCGAGTTTTGCAGGAAAAACCGCACCCGCGCTCCCCCCATCTCCGGGAGCGCCATGTGCCCATTTCACAGATGATGCGCAGGGGCAAGTAACCTCGCTAACGGTGCTGCTGGGGTCACGCTGATAGGGAAAATGAATAAATTCTATTAAAAGCGTGGCAGAGGTAGGGAAATTTGCTTTCCAAAGCCTGCAGATGTGAATTGGCTCGTGAGGGCTGGGTCCTGGGGAGAAAGGGGGTGGGCAGGGAGCCCGCTTTTGACTTCCAAAAAGCTATGCAAAGTCACACCTGGGAACGGGAGCACAGGGCTGAGGATGGTTTAATTAAAGTGAAGGGAAAAGGATTCCCGTGGAAGGCAGTCATTACCTCCCCGGCTCTTCTAGGAAAGCCTGTTGCTGCAGACGATGGTAATTAAGCGGAATATTACAAAGGGGTTGGAAGAGTAAAAGCGAACACCGGTTTAGGCACCAAAACAAGGAAAATTGGTGCAGAATTTCTCAGTCCCTCATGTTTCCCTTGGCTCCTGTCACTGCTCAGGGCGGCATCTGCCCCTGGGATGATGGGGGAGGACGGGGTTTGGGAGGTAGGGTTTGGTGGGGGGACCAGGGGTGCCGGGGGAAGGGCTGTTGGTTGCCCAGAAGCACCGATTCTGGACTTTTTGGCTTTTTTTTTTTTTTTCCCCCAAGACATTCAAACCTTTAAGGTTAGTTACAGTGAGGTCGTCATTAACTACATTAACTCCTCGCGCCCCAGCTGGGTGACGTGGTGTTCGCGCAGGCGGGTGCAGAAACGGAGGGGACTCGGGGTTTATTTTTTAGCCTTCACTCATTTTTGGCCTCTCTCTCTCTCTCTGCAGCATCCTCCGGGATAATTGGGGAATGAGGGGTTTCTCCCCAAACTTTGGTCCTCTGATTATTTTCCCGGCCGAAGTAGGGGTGTCGGATGCTCCAGTCTCTCGGTGCCTCGGGTTCCCAGCTGGGACTCACGGGGAGCAGAAGCGTTTTCCTCTTTGAAATGCAATAAGGTGTGAGTGTTTGTCTGGGTTGGGTTCCCCCCTCCCTCCCCTCCCGTTTTTTTTTATTATTCATTCTCCTTTTGCAATCACGGCTGACCAAAATCCCTGCATCCCAGGGTGAGTTGCGCCGAAACCCAACCTCGGTCTAGATCATCCTGATAAAATCCTCCCCCAGAGCTCTGGGTTGCCTACGTCTTTTTAAGAAATTAAATTAAATTTGGGGGATTTTGCCCCAGCTAGCAGAACTGTGTAACTCCCTCCCATCCATGGAAAAGAGGCTTTTCAATTAACTTCAATCATATATTAAGAAATGAACAGTGATTAATTTTTTTGTCATTTTATGCATAAACTCCCACCCTCCTCCTCCTCTTTTCTCTGATTCTTCAATTTGTTTTGGCTTTTCATTATAATTTTATCAGAATTTTGAAACTTTTCCCCGAAAGTAAAACAAAAGCCACCCCCCCGCTGAAGGTTGGGAATATTTCATGCCACTGGTTCTGGTTTAGAATAAAAAGATGTAGGAACAAATAAATTACAATCCAGTTTTATTCAATAGGTTCCAGAAAAAAAAAAATAGAGAGAGGAAGGAAAACGCAGCGTCATATCATTGAAGTAAAAAAAGCTGCAGTTTTTCTTTTTTAATGGGACTTTCACAAAAATAAAAAGACATGGTGGAAGGCCAGAGGAGTAAATTCCATCCGAAAAGGGAAAGTAGGTTTTGGGGCACTTTGGGCCTTTGGGCTCCTGCTCCCGGTTGCCCTGTTCCCCACGTGCTGGGCTGAAACCTGGTGGCGCTTTTCAGTTGACCAAATATCTGTCTTTTGGCAGAGAAACCCCCACCTTGTGGAGATGCTGGAACATCCCCAGGAACATGTGTGGACAGGGCCATCTCAGGAAGTTTTTTAAGTGTGATTATCACCATTTCATAGAATCATAGAATCATTCAGGTTGGAAAAGACCCTTGGGATCATCGAGTCCAACCATCAACCCCACTCTACAAAGTTCTCCCCTACACCTTATCCCCCACCACCGCATCTAAATGACTCTTGAACACATCCAGGGATGGTGAATCTACCACCTCCCTGGGCAGCCTATTCCAGTCTCTGACCACTCTTTCTGGGAAGAAATGTTTCCTAGTGTCCCATCTAAACCTCCCCTGTTGCAGCTTGAATCCATTCCCTCTCCTTCTACCACTAATCACCTGGGAGAAGACACCAGCACCAACCTCTCTACAATGTCCTTTCAGATAGTTGTAGAGAGCGATAAGGTCTCCCCTCAGCCTCCTCTTCCTCCACCTAAAAAGTCCCAAAATCTCAGACTTTGTTCTCAGCTTCTGTTACCAAGAGAGTGGGCGAAGTCAGTGACTGTTAGATGATTTGGGCATTTTTTAAGCCATTCCAACAAAACCAAGCGTGAGATAGGGCAGGGACCCCCATTTAACTGCCAACACCCATCTGGCTTTTGAGGAACTCTCTGCCCCAGTTATTATTTAGAATTAGAAAATACTACAATTTAGGAAATGAGCCCTTTTTCCCTGTGCTGTGGGTCAGTCACTGGTGGCTCCTCTGACAAAATGCACCCAACAAGGTTACGTTCAAGGCGCTGCAACGGGCAACTTTCACTTAAGAAGGGAAAGGAGAGGAATGGGAGAGGAATTTGGGGTTGCCTTTTGGATAAGCTCCTTGCAAGTGATTCTCGATGCCTCCACATCCCCCTGGGGGGCACTTTTCAGATGGAGGGATCTCAGGTTCCTTTCCTAACACTACGCTCCGCGCAGCTGGAAGGAACATGTCTTTCCAAAGCTCTGAATGGGGAAAAGAGGGATTTTTTCCATCGCACCTGAGAGACTCCTGACAGGCTCTGTCCTCCCATAATAAGGAATATTTTAAAAGGAGCCCTGTTCTTACAAACCACTGCCCTGGGGTCTTTCAGCAACCTCCTGGGGTATTTCTACACAGCAGAAGAATAACCCACATCTCTGACCAAGGTGAGTTGCTTCACTTCAAGGAGTGAGTTTGGTTGGTCCCTGCAGTGACGGCAAATGGGACTGAACAGAAGCCAAGTTCTCAGCCCATCCCTGGGCTCCCATGGGCCAGAATTGAGCTAAAAACCCACGTTATTGCATCTCCCCTGCTATTTGATCTGTGTGGGCTGATGGCCGTCAGCTGGCCACAGTTACAAATGAGCTGCTCAGCCTCATTAAAAGCAAACAACCAAACGAAAAAAAAAATCCCCATTCAGAAAATCACTTAGGCCCGTGTTTTCTTTTTTTTTAATCCTGTTTCAGGCACTTTGAGAGATCTGGTTAACGCGTGCTCCGCTGCTCTCTGTCAATGGTGATCCAGATGCGGCAGAGGTACGGAGCGAGGAGCCGGGGCAGAGGTGGGTGAAGGGGATGGTGATGTGTGGGAGCGATTTGGGAGCAAGGCAGGAGCCGTGGCTTTGGGGAGGGTCTGGTGGTGGTTTTACTCGGGCTGTGTAGCGTTCTTCAGGCTTTGGCTTTTGATACTCTTTTTGCTGGAGGAGGTTTTGGAGACGATTTTCACACCTGGGTTGGTGCCTTTTGCACTTCCAGAGCTGAAATTCCCTCCACTGGTGCTCAGGCTGCTGCTGCCACCCACTCCGTAGCCAGGACCACTTGCAATGCTGAGCCCGCTGCCACCTCCAAATCCACCTCCAAGGCCACCACCAAGTCCAAGTCCTCCGCTTCCAAAGCTGTAGCCTCCACCTCCGCCGCCTCCTCCAAGACCAAAACCGCTTCCACCACCTCCTCCAAGACCAAAACCGCTTCCACCGCCACCTCCAAGACCAAAACCACCTCCGCCGCCTCCTCCGCTGAGGCTCAGTCCACCAAATCCTCCTCCTAACCCAGCTCCACCGGCCACCCCAGAGCTGGAGCTGATGACAGCTGAAAGAAAAAGCAACCAGAGGGTTGGAGATCTCCTTGATAGCCACCCAGCTCCAGAAAGCACCATCACCGGGGCCTTGACCTACAGGACTTGAACCCAACTTCTGTCCCCTGTGCAAGCCACCAAAGCTGTTGGAGGGCACTGAACGCCTTATATTAGGCAAAACCTCCCTTTTCCCAAGGTTGCCCACAGCCTCTGCTCCCATCGGCCCAAAGCAAGACAAGGACTGTGGTACTTACAGTAGCTGATGGGGTTGAGTCCCTCTCCGCTCAGCCTGTTGGAGGGCAGAGAAAGGGGAGGTTAGAGCAAAAGGAAGGAGACAGGCAGCGGGTCCAACTGCCGGCAGGGGCAAGGTGATAGTCACTCTTATTCCTGAAGGGATTTTGCCCCCACCTGCTCTCCTCGCCCTCCAGCAGCTTCCTGTAGGTCGCAATCTCGATGTCCAGGGCCAGCTTGACGTTCATCAGCTCCTGGTACTCGCGGAGCTGACGGGCCATGTCAGCTTTGGCTTTCTGCAGGGCGTCTTCCAAGTCAATCATCTTTGCCTTGGCATCCTTGAGGGCCAGCTCTCCACGCTCCTCGGCATCTCCGATGGCTGTCTGCAGGGTGGCACACTGCGAGAGGAGGGATGGGGACTCCTAAATGCTGCTTTTCTTTCTGGGTAAGAGTCACCCAAGGAAGAAAACCATTCTGGTTGGGGTGTTAATGACAAAAGGTATGAACTGAGGTCTTTCACCCATCGCTAACATTGCTGGCGTTGAAATGCCAGCCTGTCAAGAGTGATTTAATACATGTTCATAGAATCACAGACTGGTTTGGGTTGGAAGGGACCTTAAAGATCATCCAGTCCCACCCCTTGCCCTGGGCAGAGACACCTCCCATCAGACCAGGTTGCTCAAAGCCCTATCCAGCCTTTTCTTGAACAGTTAGAGCATGATACCCTTTTCAGGAAGGAATTCTGTACATTTAATGAGGTAGAACATACAATGGGGCTGCTAAAGTCCCCATCCAGCAAAGTAGTGGCAGATGGCAGAGCTGTGGTGCTAAAGGACCACACAATGAGGCTCTATGGGCTCCTTTTGCCATTCCTACCTGGTTCCTTGTGTTCTCTATCTCTGCCCGGATCCTCTGGATCAGCCGGTTGAGCTCCGAGATTTCCCCCTTTGTGTTGCGCAGGTCGTCCCCATGCTTCCCAGCTGTGGCCTGCAGCTCCTCGAACTGCGGTTCAGAAGGAAGAGTAAACCCTCTGAGATGTCCAGGTGGACAAGAGGTGGCTCAAACAGCCTTATATAGGGACAGCAGTGATTTTCCCCAGAAATGCACCCAGGGGTCTGTTCACCTTGGTTTGGTACCAGGCCTCAGCCTCAGCCCGGCTCCTGTTGGCGATGTCCTCGTACTGAGCTTTGACCTCAGCTATGATGCTGCTGAGGTCCAGGTCCCGGTTATTGTCCATGGACAGAATGACAGCAGTGTCGGACACTTGTGCACTGAGCTGAGCCAGCTCCTGTGAGGAAGCACAGAGGATCCCAGCCAGCTTGCACTTACCTTCCCAAACACCATCAATGGTGGCAGTCATCGTCCAGGGGGTGACCACAGGACAGTCAGGGAAGGAGGGCATCTGTACCGCATCGTAGAGGGCTCGGAGGAAGCTGAGTTCATCAGTCAGGGCATCCACCTTGGCCTCCAGCTCCACCTTGTTCATGTAAGCAGCATCCACGTCCTGGAAAAGAATGACCATGGGGACATCTGCAGCCCCAGGTACTTCTTGAGCTCAGCCATGAGCTGGCCAAGCCTGGAGATGAGTCTGCTGCGGTGGTGCTGCCTGGCTGGAGGAGCTGCTAGGCACGTTCCCCTGGAAGAGCACCAAGAGGACACCTCTTGGCCACAAGAAGTGCTGTGTGTAACGTCGTTAGTGGATAAGGAAGGAGGTTCAGGCCATTTGTGCCCAGCATGGGTGTTGGGACAGGAGTGGGAATTCACTTCCATCCCCCAAGCCCCTCCATTCCTTTCCCCCAAAACCACAGTCCAAATGGCAGCTTTTAAAGGATGAGGATACAGGTTCCATGAGATCTCCCATCCTTTAGGGCATTCCCAGCCCATCCCAGGGAACCCC
The DNA here is from genome assembly GCF_001431845.1 of Calidris pugnax. Taxonomy (NCBI): domain Eukaryota; kingdom Metazoa; phylum Chordata; class Aves; order Charadriiformes; family Scolopacidae; genus Calidris; species Calidris pugnax. Next base: position 123,517 of record NW_015091014.1, on the reverse strand, counting down.
CAGTCCCAGGGTTAGCTCAGCATCCCTAATACCTCCTGTCTCACCCACCTTCTTCAGCACCACAAATTCATTCTCCGCTGCCGTGCGTCGGTTGATTTCCTCCTCATACCTGCAGGGATAAAGGGAAAGACGTGCTGGATATCATACCCGGGTAAGCAGCAGAGTTGCACAACTAAGACCACGAGGTTATTTGGGCTCCAGGAGGCATCTCCAAATCAGCCTCCTGGAGACTCTTGCCAGGAATCCCATTTCTCCAAGGGTTGAAATGACATTTTGACATAACACAGGTGGAACAAGGAAGGTAAAGCTGGTCTAGGTGATTTTTCCTTCACAAGTGTCATCACAAGTTGTTGTGTCTTGGCTGAACCTGCATTTTCCAGTTGGGAAAATGTTGATGGACATTTCTTCTGCTTCTGTGCAGGAAGGCAGGGGTTCTTCAGGGAGAGGAGTGGGATATTAGAGAGGGATTAGTTAGGTACTATGTTATGGGCCAGAGCACAAATTGGAGATACCTTTTTTTTCCCCTTTCCTGTAGAAAAGGGAAGATGTTTGACTCGCAGAAAGCTAAATCTGTGAGATTCATGCTACTGCCTAATGCTAGGCTGAACCATTTGCATCCCGTTTCACCCCAGGGTGCCAGGATGTGCCACCAGCAGGCACTCACTTGTTCTTGAAATCCTCAACGAGGTCTTGCATGTTCTTCAGCTCTCCGTCCATGCGTCCTCTCTCGTTGAGCAGGTTGGCCAGCTGCCGCTTCAGGTTGTTGATGTAAGCCTCAAAGAGGGGGTCCAGGTTGCTTTTGCCTGAGTTGGTTTTTTGACCCTGGTCCTGCAGGAGGGTCCATTTTGTCTCAAGCACCTTGTTCTGCTGCTCCAGGAAGCGAACCTGGACATTGGGGAGCAGAAGAGGCTTAGCAGAAGATACCTGTGAACATGCTGGTGGCCAGTAACTGGGGCTGATGTTTGGAAATCCCAACCCAAGAGCATTAAATCCAGCTGTGAATCTCCTCCAGATTATCTAGGGCTATGTTAGCCCATCCAGTAGCCAAGCAAATCTGCCCTTAGTGGACAGTTCTTGTTAGAGACAATTTTAATTTAGCAAGCCGATGAGCAATCATCAGAAAATGTGGGTTCAGCTCTTTCATTACCTGCTTTCTTTAACATCCTTTGGTTTTTCTTCCTTTGTAAGAGATATTTATCTTCCTTCATTAAAGCTAAGATCTGAGCGCTACAGCTTAAAAGACAAGTACTTAATTGCCTTTCCTTTTGCTCATATATACCGTGTATTTACCCAAGGAAAAGCCAGGGAAGCACTTAAGTTGAGTCAATATAGAAAGGGCTTTAGCTGCCAGGCAAGAAAGCAATAAGGACCAACGCGTCTGCTGAGATTCCCCACAGAGAGAGCTGGGTCAAGCAGTGAGGTCTGGACCTGGAACAGGTTTTCTCCATTTGGGTGAATACATCTTATTTCCCAGGCACAAAACCTGGATCTAACCCTCTTATTACTATCTTCTAGTCTAGTTTTCTGCCTCATAACTGCTTCGAAGAATGTTCTTTTTTGATTATTTTAGAAGACGTGCAAATAGGAGACATACAATAGGCTACAGATCTATGAAGTCGTATTTTTGTAGCTACAAGACTGTCTTTCTCCCTCTCCGTCATGATTCCACAGCCCTTGGTGAGGTCTCACCTTGTCGATGAACGAAGCAAACTTGTTGTTGAGGGTCTTGATTTGCTCCTTCTCGTCTTTTCGCACCTGGTGGATGTTTGGATCTATCTCCAGATTCAGTGGTGCCAGGAGGCTCTGGTTGACAGTCACTTCTTGGATTGTGCCAACTCCAGGTGGGCCACCAACAAATGCCACTGAGCTCCTGCCACCACCCAGCCCTCCACTGAATCCTCCTGGCCCCCCTACTCCACCAAAGCCATACCCTCCACCACCTCCTGGTCCACCAGCAAAGCCAAGCCCACCAGCACCTCCACCAAAGCCATACCCACTGCCAAGACCAAGCCCAAGACCACCACCAGCTCCGCCACCACCAAGTCCACAGCCACCACCACCACCGCCACCTCCCAGGCCAGAGCCACCACCACCAGCTCCACTCCCAAAAGCAGCTCGGAAGCTGCTTCCAACACCGATGGATATCCTCTTGCTACCACCAAGGTTGTAGAGGCTCCTGCTGCCAAAACCACTGCCAAGAGCACCACCTCCTCCTCCCATGAGCCTTCCAAAGCCACCTCCACCTCCTCCAGATCGTGCCACGGACACGGAGCTGAAGCCAGCCCTGTTGCTACTTGGAAGAACGGCCGAGGCAGTGCTGTAAGACCTGCCTCCACCTCCCGCTCTCAAGCTGTACGTTTGCCGGTTCATGGCAGCAGGAGAAAACAACCCAGCGCTGGCAAGAAACAGCAAACTGGGAGAGTGCAGCTCTCTGGAAGGGGGTGCGGGATGCCCTTTTTATCCCCCTGGGGATCTGGGCTTGGTTGCGTGGAAGTCCAGTGATCAATTTAGTGCCTTCATGGTTTTGACGTGCCAGGCAGCCAGCTGTCTTATTGAAACTCGTTAAACACTGATTGCTCCCAAACACACCTACTGAAGCTAGTGCGAATCTGCTCAGCTAGAAGAGTTATCTAACTCCCTGCGTTTTGGCAGGGAGAGCTGCAAACCCTCTGTATGCTGGCAGAGATGTATTATTTTATTTCCTAGCTGCAAACCAAAAAAAAAAAAAAAGAAAATATTTAAAAGGGTGAAAAATGAGAAATAGCTACTTGATACCCTCATGCTACTTATAGGTTGTAGTAGGTCTGTGTAGAGCTTAGTAGAGAGTCTTCTCAATTGACTTGAGTGAAAGGCAGTGAGAATAAAATGGCTAAATCTGAGCAAAAATACTTCACGGGGCTTCTGCGCCTGAAGGCAGAGTGCAGGTGTGATGTTCATGAGACCTGACATCTCTTTCAGGGCTCTAATTTATCCACTGTCTTTCTGCAGTGATGAGCTCAAAGAGGTCGTGGTCCATGAATTTCCTAAGAGATGCTATATTTAAATGTCACCTCAAATTTTGGCCATTGAGTATTGGATACTTGGTCTGTGGGAGGTTTCCTCAGCTTCCTCTCTATTGACATCTCCAGAGGACAACCCCATCCCACCCAGAGGCTGCCCTTGCAATGTCTCCAGCCAACTGGGGATGGGATTGACGCATTTTCCTCTTGACCTAAAAAGCATTTCAATGAAAGAGGCAGATTTTCTGAAAAACACCTTGCCCAGCTTCGTGGAATAGTATTATTTGTGTGTTAAAATTAGGATGTAATCAGTCTTGAGATTCTAGCTCTTTACAGACATGATTTCTTTTAAAGACCTTTTGAGTCTTTCTGTTCAAAATATTGCCAAAAGGAAAGATTTAACCAGCATGAAAAAATACTCCCACAAATTCTCCTTATTCTGATTCCTGGAGTCCTTGGGGGAAAAGAGCAGATTCGGTAGGGTGTGGTGACATTTTCTGGCATTTCGGACTTTGTGGAACTGCAAGTTTTAGGGTGTTTTATTCTTCATATTGAAGAGCTCAGTTGGTTTTCAGCATGTTGCTGCCCCGGTGGCACTACCCGTGCTCTGCGCATGACTGGAACTTAAACATAATTTGCAGGACGGGACTCCACATGCCCTGCAAAACACGTTCATGTGCTGCAAAACCATTAAGTACGAGCTAAAATCCCACTGGCATCTCTGGAAATGAAATTAAGCAGGTGCTTCGTGTTCTACACGAATACAAGAAGACCAAATATCTGATTACCCTTGGAGAAATGCTGCCGGGCAGGCTCAAACTGGGAGAGTTGGGTCACTCGAATAGAATTTCCCATGGCAGCGAGAAATTCCTGGTTGGTGCAGGTCGGCTCGCTTCTCTTTGGAAAAACTGTTGGTCTGAATCTGCTGGGGATGTCACTTGAAATTCATGAACATCTATTGCCTTGATTATTTGCATGAAATTCAAAGCCCGGGCGCGATGGGAAAATGAGATGATTGTCTTCATGCTTTCTTGACCCCAGAAAAGGCAGATTGTCCTGAAGCTGACAAACGGGTTCAGAACAGATATTAGAACTGAATGAATATAATGGGATTAAAGGTGGGGCTGCCAACAAGAAAGAGGGAATTGTCATTTGAGGCTCCCACACTCTTCTCCCTTCAGCCCACTGTCCACAAGGTATGCGAGCGATGCGAAGGCTGGGTGAAAAATGCACCATTTCTTTACCGGGCTGGTCTGTTGTGTGGAGGAGCTGAGGTCTCTGGGCTCCATACCCAGAGGGAGATGTAGCATTTTGAATCTCTCAGTTTGGATCAACTCTTCTAGACTCTGTCCATCTACCAAGGGGCACGTCCAGAGTGACGCCGAGCAGGGTTTGCCTTCTAAATTGCCCCCAAAAACATACTCTTGGCCTTTTTTCTTTCCATAATAGCCTGTCCTACATGAACATCTTCAAGCAGGCAGCAGAAAACATAGGTTTTGCAATCCTGGGGGGTTGAGAAGGGCAGGGATGATTAAAGGTGTTCTCCCACAAATGCAAGAGCTGCTGGGCTGCTTTGGTACCCTGGGGAGGCGGCGGGGTTTGGTGTGCAGGGATGAGGTGATCAACATAAATTATTATGAGCTGTTGGGGCACTGGAAGCTTCTTGTTTGGGTGTTTCTGCAGGTTATTTGCATACAAATGAGGTGAAGTCCGAGTCCTATGCATTGAGACAGAAAAGATGAAGATAACCATTCCGAAAAACATCCTCTTGAGGTGGGTGGGTTTTGCCTTCTCAACAAAGGCTGCTCCATTTGGCTTTCACCACCCCCGCCCCAGCCCAGGCAGTGTGTCTAAGGCTTGTCATTTATTAAAAATTAATTAGTGAACTTCTACCTGCTGATCACATCCACTAAAGCATTTTGTTTTCCACCAGAAAAGCACCGTGGACATGGGGAGCCATGGTCTGTGCTGGGAGAGAAGCAGAGGGAGATGCTCAACGAGTGGGAACCTGTGGTGGGTTCATCACTGTAGAGTCACAGAATGGTTTGGGTCAGAAGGGACCTTAAGATAATCCAGTTCCAACCACCTGCCCTGGGTAGGGACACCTCCCACCACACCAGGTTGCTCCAAGCCCTGTCCAACCTGCCCTTGAACCCCTCCAGGGATGGGGCAGCCACAGCTTCTCTGGCCAACCTGGGCCAGGCTCTCACCACCCTCACACTAAAGAAGTTCTTCCCCACATCTCAGCTCCATCTCCCCTCTTTCAGTGTCAAACCCTTCCCCCTCATCCCATCACACTCCTCCCTCATCAAGAGTTCCCCCCAGCTTTCCTGGAGCCCTTTGAGGGACTGGAAGGAACTCAAAGGTCTCCCCATCACACCGAGGTGGCCAGTCCAAGCCCAGCAGGGTGGTTGAGCTCATTCTCCAGCCCTGGAGAGGTTGGGGCAGACAAGCTCTGAGTCAGCAGCGAAGTCTAGGAAGTGGAGCGGGACGTCGGGGAATAAATGACAACACCCGGTCCTCGGAGGAGCTTTCACGAGGTGACTCCACCTGCCCACACCCTGGGCAGCTTCCAGGGATGGGTTTCTCCAAGGGGCAATTCAGAGCCCAGTTGTCTCGGGGGCTTTTGGCTGCTCCCAGGGAGAGGATGGGGATGGCCGGCTGGTTTTCCCGACGTCCAGCTGTGCCTCCAGCTGTGGTGAGCACCACCCTGGCCACCCTTTCCCAGCCACGCCATGGAGACCTTGCAGTGGGTCACCCTCCCCTGGGAAGAGGGGACCCTCCTGGAGGAAAGGGAGGGGGCGAGCTGATCTTCCCCCAATCCCAGTCCCCTGAACTGGTGGGAGAGGGGCTTCCCCTCCAGGCAAAGGGATGTTGGGGGGAGTGGGAGGACCCGGGCGCAGCCGCTGCTCTTTGTGCAGGTTCCCACATTTTGAGGCAGGGGGTGTTCGAGGAAGAAAAGCCCTGATTTTGCTAAAGTACACTTTTCGTTTGCTTCCTTTGAAAACTCCCTGACTCTTATGAGAGGGTGGGGTGTGGGATTTTTTTTTTTTTTTCCTTTCTGTTGCACTGATTTCTTTAAACAAATCTTTTTTTTTTTTTTTTTGTTCTGCCTCCAGACACCCCAGACAGCGCGAGGGATCCCCAGGGAGCTGCACATCCCACGAGGGGCGAAATATCCTGCTTTTCCCTGCGTTTCCAGACTTCCTTGTGGCCGCACTCATCTCTGGATGGAATAAAGGTATGCAAAAGCCCAGCAGGAAGACAAAGTCTCAGAACAAACAAACAAACAAAAAAACTTGGTTAAAACCCTACTTCTCGCAAAATCCCGCCCCCACCCCTTTGGAGGTTCATGTTTGAGATGTCTGAAAAAATACCTCGGCTTTTGTAATCTCAGGAGGGAAATGAAACCCGTGGAGCAGAGCCTGAATTATGCATGTAGTTTATTGAAGGTACAGCTGCGAGTTTGGAGTAAGCGAAGGGTAATCAACTCTGTTCACTTACACATTCAAAGCATTAAATCCGTCTGCCTGATACACACACAGGAAAAACAACGCATGCATTTAACTACAGAAATATAAGGTGCTCGTCGGTGTGTAATTAAAATCTGCTCTACCAGACCTGGTGTAGCAACTTGGACCCATTTGCATAAGCATTACCAACCCTCTCGTAAACAGGAAAAATGGGATTTTGTTGTTTTTTGGGGGGTGTCATTAGAGAAGTTAAATCATAGCTGCAGCCACAACTGAAACACGGCTTCTCTCTCTGAAGTTGGGGTGACTCAATTTCTCACCCTTTTGCAAAGGAGAGAAAAATCCCTGCTGAAAAGGGGTCAAGGAGAGAAGACTGAGTTACGAGATGCTGTGTGAAGGCAGGTATGGACTGTCTGAAATGAAACCCAAAGGCTGAGACCCTGGGGTCCCTTCTTGGCACCCCAAAAAGGACTGTGTCCTCAAGAAGGACCATGTCCTCAAGAAGGATCATGTCCCCAAGAAGGACTGTGTCTTCAAAAAGGACTGTGTCCTCAAGAGGAACCATGTCCCCAAGAAGGACCATGTCCTCAAGAAGGACAATGTCCCCAAGAAGGACCATGCCTTCAAGAAGGACTGTGTCCTCAAGAGGGACTGTGTCCTCAAGAGGGACCATGTCCCCAAGAAGGACCATGTCCCCAAGAAGGACCGTGTCCTCAAGAGGGACCCTGTCCCCAAGAAGGACCATGTCCCCAAGAAGGACCATGTCTTCAAGAAGGACCGTGTCCTTAAGAGGGACTGTGTCCCCAAGAAGGACCGTGTCCTCAAGAGTGACCATGTCCCCAGGAAGGACCATGTCCCCAAGAAGGACAGGGATGAGAAGGTGGGTTTTGATCATGCAAAGAGTTTTGGGCAGAGCGATGTGCCTAATCGTGTGGGCATGGACAGTGCATGGTTGTGTGATCCCTGTAGCTGTCAGAAGGAAGGGGAATACTGTTTTATTGCAGAAATGCTGATTATTTTAAAATATGATGGGTCGTTGGCCCCCCCCACCCCCTAGCCCCGCTCTCTACCGGGTTGTTCTGACCACCCTCACGGCTGTGCTGTACCGGCTCCCGGCGCTGCAGACCCCAGCCCCGGGGATGATGACAGCCCCCGGGCTACACTGCTCCACCCCGGCGCACACCACGTTGCCCAGGTTGCCCATGTTGCCCATGTTGCCCATCCCGGGGGCGCACTGGACCCCCTCGGCCCCGGGGATGACTTCTCGCCCCACGCAGCTGACGGCGCTCCTGGCCCCGAAGCCGCCCCCCACCCTGGGGAGACAATCCATACTGCGGGTGCTAAAGCCGGCGCCGCCGACCCCGAAGGAGGAGACCACCCCCAAGCCCCCGCCGGCCCCTCCGGTCTTGACGGTGCATTTGCCTCCCATTCCAGATAGGGATCGGCACTCCCCGACGGTGCCACCGCCACTGACCACAGCTGTGGGAGAAAAACAGGCTCCGTCACTCCCAGAGCAGCTCAAAACCAGCTTGAAAAGAAACTTATAAGCTTAAAAGACTTGTAAGGAAATTAAGGGGATGGCTCATTAACTTACCGACGCTCACAGGGTTGCCGGTGCATATCCTGTAAAGAAAAGAAGTGTCTCAGAGATGAACCCATGGAGAGAAAAAGGGCTGATGCTCCTCTCTGCATCCATGGGTGGGAGAAAAGGGATGATGGTCCCCTCTGCACCCATGGGGAGAAAAAGGGGTGATGCTCCTCTCTACACCCATGGGGGAGAAAAGGGACAATACTCCCCTCTGCACCCATGGGTGGGAGAAAAGGGATGATGGTCCCCTCTGCACCCATGGGGAGAAAAAGGGGTGATGCTCCTCTCTACACCCATGGGGGAGAAAAGGGACAATACTCCCCTCTGCACCCATGGGTGGGAGAAAAGGGATGATGGTCCCCTCTGCACCCATGGGGAGAAAAAGGGGTGATGCTCCTCTCTACACCCATGGGGGAGAAAAGGGACAATACTCCCCTCTGCACCCATGGGTGGGAGAAAAGGGATGATGGTCCCCTCTGCACCCAAAAGGGACAATACTCCCCTCTGCACCCGTGGGGGTCTGCCTTCCTGTCTCTCTCCTCTCCTGTTGGCTTTTGTCAGCTTTGGCGACAAGGTGCCTCCAGGGCTGCTCCTACCTGCTCTCCTCTCCTTCCAGCAGTGTCCTGTAAGTGGCAATCTCAATGTCCAGGGCCAGCTTGACGTTCAGCAGCTCCTGGTAGTCCCTCAGCAGACATGCCATCTTGTCCTTGGCCTGCTGCAGAGCAGTCTGCAGGTCAATCAGCTTCTGCCGGGCATCTTTGAGGGCACAGTCACCCCGCTGCTCAGCGTCGCAGATGGCCGTCTGCAGGGCTGCGATCTGCGGGCAGGAACGGGTGAGAAGGTGGCCAGTGGTCATCTTAAGAGGCATCTCTACAGGGTTCCTTATGCACCCCCTTGATTCTCAGCTAGGAACTGCCTGAGAGCCTGGATTTAGGCTGGACACATGTGATGGCCAAGCTGTCTGGGGTGAAGAAGAGGGGTAAAGAGGAGAGGACCTCTTGGCAGCACCTCCTGTTGTAGACAAACCAACCAGCTTCTGCTTATTTGCCAAGTGAGAAATAAATCTTCTTCTCTGTGTGTCAACAGCAGATGAGACACTGCAAATACAGGCTCAGGCTGGGGTCTGGGGGGTTCTTTGCATCTCAGCAGGGTGGGAGCTGGTGAGGAGGAAGCCCTTGGCGTGTCTCCCCTTCAACCCTTGGTCCTACCTGTTTCTTCACGTTGTCTGACTCGCACTGCAGCTTCTGGATCATCCGGTTGAGCTCGGCTATCTCGCTCTGGTTGTTCCTCAGGTCATCGCAGAACTTGCCCCTGCTGCTGTGGAGCTCCTCCAGCTATTGCAAGGGAAAAAGGTGACGTTAACACGCCCCAATCGCCCCTTCCAGGGAAGGTGGCAACTCTCCGGAGCAGCACCAACGTGGGTGCTCCTGGGAAAGCACCCAGACGTGACCTCAGCCTGGACACGGCAACAGTCCTGGGTAGGTCTGAGCATTTGTCCTTTGGGAAGGGGATGGTGTTCCTGGTGGGTGTGCACAGAGGAGACCTCTTTGAAGCAACTCTGGTTTTTACCGAGAAGTCTTAAAACACAGTTTTAAGGGTTGTTTGGGTGGGTTGTTCTTTTTGGCATGACTTTCTATAGCAAGACAGTGCATGCAGACTGTGGGGTGGGTTTAAGTTGTGTCATGGAGGAGAGAAATGGTCCCCAGAGTTTTGTTGGCCAAGGGATTTCATTGCCATCTGTGCTGGTGGTGTGAGTACTCACTCTGGTTTGGTAGAAAGCCTCCACTTCAGCCTTGCTCTTCTGGGCAATCTCCTCGTAGCAGCACTCAACGCTTTTGATGATGCCCTCCATGTCCAGGTCCCGGCTGTTGTCCATTTGCACGATGACGGAGGTGTCACACAGCTGACAATCCAGCTGAGCTCTCTCCTGCAAGGTTCACCATGTGTCAGTCTCCTTCCCTCAACCAGCCCAAGCCCAGGCATGGAGGGACCCCTGGCAAAAGGGGCTCTGCTGAGAAGGTGGAGGTTTGGGGGAGGTTTTCCCATTAACGCCCAACTAGAGCAAGGAGTTCTCCAGGTGGGTGACTGGTTTCCAGCAAGAGGTGGCTACTGGGACCTGTTTTGGTGGCACAATATGGGATTGCTGCCTGCAGTTCCCTAAGGAAGGGTGGGGAATGCTGGTGGAGCAACTCTCTTGGGTGCAACTCAGCATTTCTGGCTGCATCAGCAGTTTTTGCGGCTGTGAAGCCCTCGGGGACAAGTGCTTTGGCCCCCATTGCCTCCAGGTGGTGTTTGGTTAGAAAAGGTGTGTGTTTTGTAAAGAACTTGCTACATTTTTGACAGAAGTGTCACTTTTGACAAAATATTTTGACCAATGTAGCTGAAAAGGGGAAGTGCTAAAAATATTTGTGTTCTGGAGAGTGAGATGTTTCAGTAGTTCCCGGGGATGGTTTGGGTGGGAATTAAAAGGGCTTTTTCATGCCAAAGACCCTCCCTTTGCAGCCAATAATATGGGACACGACCAAGGACGCCCTTTGCCTTCCCCAAGTGTTGTTATGGAAGAAATACAGATTTTGGGGATGCAATTTCAGGATTTTTCTGAAAAGCCACCTTTCCCTGCATTTAGTTTTGGTGTGAGGG
>NW_015091014.1:10464-112609 GCF_001431845.1 Calidris pugnax | reverse complement strand
CGGGGGGGGGGCAGCAGACAGGGGGCTGGGGGCTCTTACCTCGGCGTAGATGCACTTGAGGAACTCCAGCTGCTGCCGCAGGAGACCCACTCTCACCTCCAGCTCCTCCTTTGTCAGGTAGAGACAGTCCACATCCTGGAGAGACACAATGTATTTGGGTGAAAAAAGGTGAAAAAACAAGGAGTGCGGCAAAGCCCATGTTTGATGTTGGATTTGGAGGAAACCCCACCATTTCCAACCCTTATGACTACTTGGGTTTGTGTTGTATGATCTTACAGCCTGATGGGGGTTCTCCAAACTCATTGGGTCACCTCTATTTTGGGGCTACCCGATGAGGGCTCAGGCAGCATCGTGGTGCCAGGACCCCCCAGTTTCTCTCCCTGGCCCCACACCTGGGGTTTGCCCAGGCAAAACCCCCCACTCTCAGCCCATCTCATCCTGACTCACCTTCTTGAGGACCACAAACTCGTTCTCCGCAGCCGTGCGCTTGTTGATCTCATCTTCATACCTGCGGGAGGAAAGGAGAGGGGTGGGATGCTGAGCCCCGGGGGTCCTGTCCCCACCACCCATGGGGCCAATGCAGAGAGTGGGGGAGCGTGAGTAAAACCAGAGCCTCTCCCTGTTGCCTTTGTACCTCCTGTGCGATTTTTGCTTTGTTGCTATTTCTTTCCTCCCCGCTGGGCTTTGTTCAGCAGGTTTAAATAGTCCACGCCAGCAGTATCGGTGGCTGGAGTGAGATGGCAGTAAATCGGGCCAAACCACTAGAAATGCAAAACCGTGTCGCTCAGCCAAAGTCTTGGGCTGCTTCTTCTGGCCCTGCTGCTTCATGGGAGGGTTTTTTTTTGCTGAAGCATCCAGGACTCTGCCCGGAGTCTTTATGAGGAGAGTGTGGCCAAAACGCCTCAAGGGGAGGTCAGGAGCTTGAGCAACCTTTGAAACTCCCAGGTGCAAAGGGAATGAAAGCCCACGTGTAATGACCAAGTAATTGGGGCCCAGGAGAACTTTCCCAAGATGAGTCTGAACTTCTTCCTGATGGCTCCGTGAGAAAAGAACAACCAGCTGAGATGTTTGACTGTAAGACCTCTGGAGAAAGGACTGCTCTTTTCTCCTGTGCTCTGTGCCACTAGCCACCAAGTGTCCTGGTTCGTGGCTTAGCAGAGCACACGGGGAGCTATTAAGGAATATCTACCGTTTAGATTAAAAAAAACACAATTCCCTCTGGGAAGAGAGAATGAACCCCAAGGGAGACGCTGGGGATAAAGCATGGGGTGAAAACAAATAGGCTGAAGGTTTTGTGGGAACGGGTGATGCCGGGGACAGGAGATTTGGGGGGAGCCACAGGCACAGATGGTGTGGGAGATGTGATAGGGCAAACCACGGTGGTGTGCAGGAGCGTTAGAGAGAGGAAAAGTGGTTCCCTGTCCCTCTCCCAAAGGAAATGTTGTGGTTGAAGGGTTCTCCCAGTCCATCACCAGCATCTGAGGTGCAGCAGGAGGACCCCAGCACAGGAAACCAGCCTGGTACTGGTGATCTGCCCTGCTCCTCTCCCCGTACCCCAGTTTTTGGACCCATCCAGTGCTTCATGCTCAGAAAAGTCACTCCAGGCCATCAAGAACCCTGGTCCCCTGGTCTGCACCTTCTCCCCACATCCTACTTACTTGCACTTGTACTCTTGAACCAGGTCCCGGAGGCACCGCTCCTCGTTTTCCAGCCTCTCCCGCTCCCCCAGCACACACTCCAGCTGCTTCCTCAGGTTGCAGATGAAGTTCTCGAACACGGGCTCCAGGTTTCTCCGGGAAGCTGGCAGGACATACTGCTGCAGCAGCTCCCACTTGGTGGTCAACACCTTATTCTGCTGCTCCAGCAGCCGGACCTGGGGAAGGAAGAGGTGCAAGAGTCATGCAACCCCCCCTGTTGTCCCAGGCTTTGGGTTCCTCCACTTCCAAAAGGGAAAAATAAAAATAAGGTCAGAAATGTAAGTGGTGAAGTGCTGATTTCTCAGGGAGACCAGCATCTTCTCTGAGCTAATCCCCGCCCACCCAGGACTCGTATTTTGGGCTGAAATGGAGGTGTTTGCTCTGTGTTCAGACCAAGCATGGGTTTGACCAAAGAACAGCTCAACCCAACACCAGCTCTGCCCCCACCACAACTGCCTGGTGGAGGAGTCACTGCCTCCCCTGATGGGCTAATTACGATAATGAGTCTTTCGTGGCACTCAAAGCTCCATCCAGGATCTTGTTTGCATGTGTCTAATTTAGTTATCAGGCCTTTCACTTCTAGATTAAAGAGCTCTCTGGTACTTGAGAACCTTTATGGGTCATGAATAAGTCATTTTCCAAATGAGAGGAAGCCGAGCCTCCTCTTGCGTGGGCTTGGTTTTTCCAGCTGGGGAACAAGTCACAAGGAAAATCAAGACCAGACAGAGCAAAGGTTTCGCTGCCATTTGAAAAAAAATCATTTCCTATAACACATCTCTAACCAGCAATGAAAACCCTCGGGCTTAGCTCAGGAAACAAGGATAAATGATATCTGTTTAGGAAATCACCGAATCATTTCATTCTGAAGAATCATTTCATGGTGAAGGGACAGAGAGGTTCATAGAACCATAGAATGGTTTGGGTTGGAAGCAACCTTAAAGATCATCTTGTTCCAACCCCCCTGCCATGGGCAGGGACCCCCCCCACCACCGCCAGACCAGGTTTAAATTATTCATCTCATTTTTAGCTAAAATCTCTCTTCCTACATCTCCTTGACAAAGCACCCAAACTGTTCTCAAAATGCAGAAGTCCTTCAGAGTTTACAGGGGTGAGAGAGTGATGTCCGATTAGACATTCGTTATAAAACTTCCTATTTTGCCTTTTTCCATTTCCATGTCTCCATCCCTTCTCTCACTGGTTTTGGTTTCCTGGTTCCCTGAAGCCAAACACAGGATATTTGGCCTGATATTTGTTATTTGGCGATATATCCCGATTTAGCTATTTAGCAGATTGGTGACCACCGAAAGGTAAAATGCGGTTGCCTCGCTGCAAGGCTTCAATCCAAAGGGTCTCCAGGTCAAGACCACTGTGGTCTATCAGAAATGTTTAGAATATCAGGGTGCCAGGAGAAGAAGCTACTGGTGGCGTCTCTTTGGAGACTCTCCGTCCCCCAGAGCCATGGGGTGACAGCTCGTGCCGGGGGGAAGCGGGGGGGTCTCACCTTGTCGATGAAGCAGGCGAACTGGTTGTTGAGGTTCTTGATCTGCTCCTTCTCGTGGGTCCTCACTTGGCACTCCTCGGGGTCCACCCCCACGCAGAGGGGCTTGAGGAGCTCCGGGTGGATGCTGACGCCCCGAATCCCTTCGGATCTCCCTCCTCCCAGGCCGATGCCCATGCCGCCGCCGTAGCCTCCCATGGCCATGCCGTCCCCAAGACCTCTGTAGCTGCCCAGGCCCCCGTAGCTTCCGCAGTTACCGAACCCCACCACCGTGCCCATGCCAAAGCGGCCGCCGCCGTAGGCCACGCCGCAGCGTCCCACGCCGCCGGCGCCACCGTAGACCCCGCCGCGGCAGCTCCCGCCGAAGGAAATCCTCTGCCCTCGCCCCAGGTCGCAGACGCTCCGGCTGCTGAAGCCCCCCATGCCGCATCTCCGTCCCACCGGCGGGCAGACGGAGGCCGAGCTGCTGTTGCCCCTGCCCAGCCCGCAGACGGCCGATGCCGAGGAGAAGCCCCGTCTCCCCAGGATGGAGCTGGAGGTGTAGCACTGTCGACTCATGGTGGCCAAGGGGGGCAACGTGGTGGGGGGGAGAAGCACCGGCAAAGCAGGCGAGCGAGAGGAGCAGGGAGTGGAAGAAGGAGATCTCCTTTAGCTTCTCACAGGCAGAGCCCTTCTCCTTATATACATTCCAGGAGGTGCCTGAGATGCAAAAAAATTTAATTTATCCACTGGGTTTGGTCTGCCTGGCAGCAAGGAATGGCTTCCAACATTTCAAACCCACAGCAAACACTTCTATCTCATACGAAATAATGTGGAAATTAAAATAAACTGCTTTGCTTGCAAGCTTCAGTTTCAGGACTTATATTTTACTTAATTAATCTGCTTCCTTATTGTGTAATTATAGTTTAGCGAAATAATTCAAGGGGTTTTTATTCATGGCTTGTTTACGGTTCGGTTTCACCACAGCGTTTAATTATGTCTCAGGACCTCCTGCTGAACGTCGTGGAGATGCCGCCTCTTCCAGGGTCCCCGGCCGGCCCCAGGGCTGGCTCTGGAGCAATGGCCGGTGGCCACGGGGGACGGGAGGGACGGCGCAGCCGTGGAAGAGCTGGTGTCCTCGGGAGCCTTCCCATTCCCTCCTCTCCTGGGTATGGCTCAGGAGATCTGGTTGGGAAGGGGCAGGATGGGGGACGGGGTGGGGGGTTCCCTATGGATGGAGCATCAACGGGGCGCAACGGTGCCGAGGATGGATTTGGTCCCAGGGGCAAATTTGGAATGGACACACGGAGTCAAGGCGTTGGTCCAGCTGCCCCCCTTAGGATGTGTGGGATGGAAGATGGGGCATTTCTGGGAAGCTTTTAGCCAGTTTTATTAGGGCGATAAAGCGATTTATTGGCGAATTTTGCGCCGGGGGAAGGTGCTAATTGTGTGTGTAGTGCCTGGGTGTGATGCGAGCGGCGGGTTTGCGCGAGCGATAGCTGGAGACGCAACAAAGGAGTGAAGCGACGTGTTACAAACAGGTTGGGAAATGTTAGCCAGAGTGAACTTTTTTCCTCCTATTCCTGTGACACACCTGTTTGCCATGAAATTATTCTTCTAGTAATATCTGCTAATGAGAAGGTACCGCACCGTCTTAATTAAAATTCTTTAAAAGATTTTTTTTTTTTGAATTTGCTTGGAAACAAATAAAGTTCCTTTTCTGCCTTAACAAAGGGGTCTAATCACAGAATCACAAGTAGTTTCATAGCTTGCCCTAAGAAGTCTCTGCGTCTTTGCTGGGGCAAAATTAACTGGTTCTGGGAGGATTCCTAGTCAATGCTATTGTAAAATTGAAATAGGTTGCCTTGAATTAAAAATAATGCAAAGGAATTAGGATGTTTTAGAATATTTGTGGAGTCTCTCCAGGTAAAGATTTTCCTTTTTTTTTTTTTTTTCCTACAGGTCTCCTGATGGGTCAAAATGATCTAGAAAATGCTCTATGATGTGATTATAATGGTGCAGGAGTTCCCTTGTGGCTGCCTTGGTCGGAGCACATTAGGATGCACGACTTGCAATGAGAGGTAATTTCACGTGTGAGATTGAGATCGTTGGAAAAGGAGAGGAGCTTTTGGGCACTGAGCCCTTGGTGTCTCTCTGCCCGAGGTCAAACAAGCACTGGGACCTCTTGCTAGTAAGCGAAAGGGGGAAATATTTTGGAAATTTCTTTTATTTGTGCTGGGGCGTTGGTGCAAGTGTTGAGGAGACAGCTGGGTTTGTGGTCTGCAGAAAGCCTGGAGCACCACCTGGGAATAGGACATTGATGGATGGGCTGAGAAGTCATTTAGCCTTTAGGTGGGTCCATACGAGGTGACTTTCATGAGTTCTTTTGGGTGGGCATAACCACAGGCAAGGAGCAGCCACTCTCCGAGCTCTGCTACCCAACAGGAGCACAGAGAGAGACTCCAGCTCCTTTCTATGGCAAGAAAGACGTGTCCCTTCATCCTCGAGGGTGGTGGCTTGCCGGTTTTTCCAGCTGTAAGAGCTCTGGATCTGCTTGGGATCGGTCCCTGCTGTTATCCGTATCTCTGCTCAGCCACCCACCGCGGAGTGCCTTGTGCCACGTGGGTGATACACGCACCATTGAAATGCTGTAAACCCTCCAAGCCCCCGGTCCTGTTGAAAAGCAGGGAAAATGTTGCTGGTGGGACAACCATCCACATTCCTCCACTGGCTGTGAGCCCTGACATCCCTTCCTCTGTACAACGTGTTGCTGGGCTGTTTCCGCCTGGATGGAAAGCACCAAACCTGCACTTCAACCTCCAGCTCCTCCTCGCAGCCCTAAGAAGTGGCTTCTCTTGGGTGCCCAGCCTCGTACTTCAGAGGGAGACAGTTCAGGGCAACGCTTGTGGTTTCCATCTGCTGAGCTCTCACAAAGCCGGTTCCCCGTCACGTGGTGGAAGCCCTGAGAGCTGGTTACAGCATCTTCAAAGGAGGAAGCACTCTGATGTGATCCGGTCTCCTGGAGAGAAGCATTGCCATGGCTTTTATTGAGCTCAAGCTCAAGTCAGACACGAATGCCTTCTCCATGGAGACCTTCATGTCTCCGTGCTATATCCTGGCTGATGGCAGGTGAGATAGTGTTTGAAGAGCTGTAGAAAAGGACCTTCCTCTTTGAAAGGAAGAGATAAAACTACTGTTTTCAGTCTGACAGGATCCAGCAAGGCTTTAAAGCAGCAGCTTCCACCCAGATTGAGCGGGGAAACCCCTGAGGCCCTTGACTCTAAATATGCCATGGTGGCTTCCACGGGACTTACGCCTTTGAGATTTACATGTACCCAGATGCATTAGGATAAATTAATTCTGCTTAAACACCTTACTAAATTGGGACCTGTTAAACCATCCGTGCGGAGAGGGAGAGCCTGGGGGGGATTCCAGCCTCCTGATATGATTCTGGCATCCAAGCCTGCTTTATCCCAGTGAAAAACCACTTTTTTAAGACCCTCTTGTGAGAAAAGGGGGTGGGCAGGGATGGGCAGTGCTGGTGCTCTCCCTCCCTCCCCGCAGGCTGTGGCTCCTTGCGAAAGGGACCACCAAGTCCCCATTAAACTGGCTAACAAGGCCCCTTGGGACATCTCCCTCTGGTTTCGTGGGTCCAGCCCTCCAAAGGTGGCTGTTCCCAGCCTCTTTAACTGCAGCTCGATTCTTCTGCCACATCAAAGGGGACGGTGGAGTTGTGGGGACCGGGGTAGAGGTGATCTGGGCTCCTTCCATCGCCACTGGGCACCTTGCTTTCCTCCCAGTGACCTTGCTCTACAGCAGCTGTTCACCCTTGGCCTGGCTTGTCCCTGGCCACTTATGCTGATTTGGGGCAAATAAGATGGACAAGATATTTCCAGAAGGTTCCTTCCAGGCTGGTCATGGAGAATTGGTGGTCACCGCCAATACACACCATCTGCAGTGGGGCCAGACAAGACCTTGCTCAAACCTTTTCCTTCCTTCTGCAGTCTTTCTTCTGGACAATAGTAAAATGTGGGTGACCAGTGCCAGTCACAACACCAGTACTGGTGAGAAGACATGGGGATATCGTGGCAGTAAGCCAAGCAGAAGAGAGAATTGCCCCCAAAGGCCCTGTCTCATGCAAGGAACATGAAGAGCCACCAACCAACTGGAGCTGGGTGTCCTCCCTGCCTGTGTCCACTGGGACACTCTGGCCATGCTTGGTGCCCTGACAGCAGGTCCAGGTGCTTCGTTCAGGGCAACTTTGTCATATTCTGGGCAGTTCTTCATTGGTGTGGTGGAAAACCTGGGCATTGGATGCAGAGCTGCAGGTGACTTTCAGACAGAGCTTCTGTGACTCCTGGATGTTGAATGCAGCAGGCGGGTGCCAGCAGCAGCAAAAGCCTCTTTGGGTTTATAAAAACCTCAATTTTGGTGGCGTTACCAGCTGATCTCAGCCGAGGAGCTCTCATAGTTCTTATTTACCACCTTCTTTTGCAAGAGATGGGGTGTCCACCCCCTTCCTTCGTAAGGTTCCTCTTTTGCATAGGGCTTTGCAAGGCCATTTTTGCGTCATCTGACCAGCTTGGTGCGAACACTCAGGGCCCGATGGACTATTAGGGCTCTGAGTAATGGGGTGGAATCCGTGTGATGAAAGCACAACAGCGTTGGGGATTGCCACGGCCGAGGGAGGGCAACCACTGGCCACGAGGTTTGCTCTGGACGTGTCTTTCTGGGGAAAGGTGGGAAATCCTTGTGAAAGCCAGCCGTGGGAACCCACGTCGGATTTTGGGGTTGGAAGTTCTGCTGTACCCTGTCACAGGACAGTTGTCTCTTGTGTGCTACAGGCTTTTATTTATTTTTTTTCCCAGGAAACCTGTTCCTTCATGCACGGAGCCAAGCGGGGACTGCAGTGATGCCTTCCAGCAGCCGAGCCAACGGGGAGAGTGTGGGAGGAGGGAAATCCAGCCACTGAATTTCAACTAGTTCCCATCGATCGCTCTGTACCTCCGTGTCTGTGGGGGCACATGAGTATATCTCATAATGACCATGGGAAGTAGCTGCTTGGTGTGTGGTTAGTGTAATGGAGTTAATTTTGCAAACTTATAAAGAGGGTTCTTAAAGAAAGAAAAGGAAAAAAAAGAAGGGGAATTAGAGAGGATGCACAAACATTGCGTGCAGTTTGTTGGCAGCAGAGCAGAGAACACGGAGCTTTTATCACCTGTACGATCTCTGGGTGCTGCGTTGAGTCGAAATCATGGCTCTGCGGAGAGGGACAAGGGAGAGAGGTTCAGCAGAGGGCAAACCCTACCACTGGCCTTGTAAAAATGACTTGGCAGGGGAGATGATATCACTTCTGGCATGGGAGTCCTCTTACCTGGGCTCAGCTCCCCAAAAACTAGTCACCAAGTTGGGCTCCATGAATAGTCACTGGGAGAGCTTGGTGTCACCCAGGTTGTTTTCGAAAGCCACCAGCGCAGGAGAACCTGGAGGCAAGGAGTCATGCTTCGCAGGGGCATGATCCAAGAGCGGAGGTGGTATCTCCATGCAGCTAAAGAAAACACCTCTCCCCAGCAAAATAAAAGGTCAAATATGAAGCAGGAGAAATAACAATGCTGCGCTTATGAGCAGCTATTCATTAAGCTTTCAGATGGACACCCAGATTAAGGAGATTACAGAAGGTATAGCTTCTGGAGGATGTAGCTATTACTCCAATGAATGGTTGGAGTCACTTTTGTGATTCATTTTGCCACCAACACGCGAAAAATGGGCGATGTGTCACTCCAGAGGTGGCAGCTTGGTGCATCAGCTCTGGATTATGGTTGTCAAGATGGGGTTAACCAGAGACTGTGTTTATCCTGGAGGAATTTGCAATTGAATTCTACTCATCAGAGCCCTAATGCTCAGAAAGTCCTGCTCAGAAGCTCCCTGAAGCCCTGGTTCTCTGTGCCCTGGGGGCACCACGGTGGTTATTGCCATTATTTCCCCAGCTCAACAAGCCCATGGGGTTGTAACCTCTCTTTCCAGAGCTCAACTCCCAGAATTGCCAAGAAACCATCTGTTTAGGGAGATAAAGGCAAGCAATGGTAGGGTTTAATCCCTCCTCCCATGGCCAAATGCTGCGGTGTCCCCCAGCGTGCGACATCGCAGGGCTTTCAGGGAGGCAAAGTCACGCTTTGGTTTCACTGATTTCACTTCTTGACCTAAATCTCCTGGTTTAGGAAGCTCTTTCTTCCATGGCCGGAGATGTGCCCATCCTGAGCTTGAAATCCTGACTGGGCCACCGTCCGTCGCGCCGGGCGTGGGAACCTGAGCTGCAAGAAAACCCAGCGGCTGGAGAAGAAAGCCAGAAATAGGGCAGAGAGAATGGAAAAGAGGAAATTTTCCTGTGAATCATGGGCTTTTCATCGCTGTGCCAACAGGACTCCCTGGCCGTGCTCTGCTGGAGGATGAAAGGGAAAATGTTGTTAGGCAAATCTGCAGCTTTCAGAAGAAACTGCACCGAGCGGGATGTTGGAAATCCATGATTTTAAGAGCTGCTCTTCACTCTGCACTCAGGGGATCCCGAGTGAATCGGGCACCCGTGTCCTCCCCTGCTGAGCTGAGGAGATTCATCTGGGGAACTCCAGTGTCATTTCTTGAAGCGTCATCCACGCAGGGGTGTTTTGCCTTGTTATTCTCTTTGTTCTTGTTATTCTGTGGTTGCTTTTTCTCCCTGAGCATCCTATGGGGTAATCCACCTGCCGGGCGCTGGCGTGTGATACCAGGGAGTGCTCAGCACCTGCCTCTCTTGTTCTCCATCCAGAAAAAAGGCTTGCATGTGGAAATCTCAATGACCAAAAGCCAGCTTGGTGTTCAAGACAGCCTAATAATTGCACACCTGGCCTTCCAGCTCCTCCTTGCCTTAACGTGGGGAGCATTTTGTGTGTGTTTTTTTTTCTCCCGGGCGTTTTTGGGGTTTTTTTGCTAGCGCCGTCACCGTGCTGCTCAGCATGGCAAATACCCGTCTGCAGACAGGCGACCTGTCAAAGGACCGAGGGGTGGATTTACTTTCCCTTTAATTACTGAGCGTGACAACTGTGGCTTCGTTGTCCCGGTTTCCATTAAGGACTGACAGCCACCCCAGGCGCACTGTCCCCAAAGCGTCATTCCCCCTTTTGAGTGGCTTCTTTCAAGTCGCTCCAAGAGCGTATGATAAAGGGAACCAGTTGGTTGTGAGATTGCTACTGGGCTTGGCCATAATTGCCTGTTGCTCGGCAGGGGTTTAGCACCTCCTTCCAACCCAAACCCTTCATCACCGTCACACCAGAGCTGCGGGGCAAGCTCCCGGACCCATCTCCAAGGTCTCGGGTGCGGAGTGTTCAGACCCTGTTTCTCAGTGACACTGAATCCTCTCTCCTTCACCCCGGAATTGAAAGAGCACCTTAAAGTCCTCAAGGTTTTTATGCTTTACTCATCCACCTGCCTGCTTTCTTCAGGAGATGACGTTGTTAATTTGATTTCTGTTGTACAAAAGTAGCCCATTTCAGG
Organism: Calidris pugnax; assembly: GCF_001431845.1. Classification (NCBI taxonomy): domain Eukaryota; kingdom Metazoa; phylum Chordata; class Aves; order Charadriiformes; family Scolopacidae; genus Calidris; species Calidris pugnax. The sequence goes on along the minus strand of NW_015091014.1, from coordinate 101,908 downwards.
AAAGCTGGAAGAGGTCCTGTTTAATAGACCATCCTGGGTCAACATCTGGGCTCCTCCAGAGCTGGTACTTGCTCTTGTCAACAGTGTTCAGGAGCTGATGGGTCCTTCATTTATGGTACAAAGCCTTCATGTCTGCTCTGCTCTGAGCTCTGCTCAGTGATGGGGTTTCTGATGGTGCCCATCAGGCAGAGAGAGTTGGAGGGTTCAGCCTGGAGAAGAGAAGGCTCCGGGGAGACCTTGGAGCCCCTTCCAGTCCCTACAGGGAAAAAAAGCTGGGAGGGGGGGGAGACTCCTGGTCAGGGAGGGTAGCCATGGGATGAGGGGGTTTGACACTGAAAGAGGGGAGATGGAACTGAGATGTGGGGAAGAACTTCTTTGGTGTGAGGGTGGTTAGAGCCTGGCCCCGGTTGGCCAGAGAAGCTGTGGCTGCCCCATCCCTGGAGGGGTTCAAGGCCAGGTTGGAGGGGGCTTTGGGCAACCTGGGCTGGTGGGAGGTGTCCCTGCCCAGGGCAGGGGTATTGAGTGAGATAATCTTTAATGTTCCTTCCAACCCAAACCATTCTATGATTCTGTGATCTCCCATCTCTTGTCCATTTTCACAGTGAGGGAAGCATTGCAAAGCTTGTACCTAAAGGTTGCAAAAAAGATGCAGTCCGGCGCGATTCCCCCTCATTTGCATCACTTCTTGGGGAAATGCAGAACTAATTGTGTAATGTGAGTCTTCATCCTGCAGCTACAATCTGCCCCCGAGTGATTCATCGCTGAGGAATATGCCAAACCTCCTTTCATCCTGAAAAAAGGGTAAATCCACCTACTGAGCTGGACCGTGGCCAACGAGCGTTGGGTATAGACAGAGGATTTCCCGTGTAGGTCACACCTGAACCCTGAAGAATATCAGTGGGATTGTAGTTGCCACATGAAACTGGAACATAAGCCTTGTTGGTGAATATGGTGGAAAAGGAGAAGGTCCAGCTCTGAAACCCAACTCTGTCTACACTAAACTGGACTCTATGAAGGATGAGGGTGTTTCCAGGAAAAAAAAGAAAAAATCACCCCACAACCTGCATTGCCCTGCGGACAGAAAGGGAGGAATTGCTACCTCTTCAAACACACATCTCAGCAATTCCAGCTCCTGCCTCCACAAACCCTCCCTGCCCTGTGGCTCCATGGTGACACGGCGGCCACCGACGCAGGAGGATGAGCCACCAGCCAGTTGACACCCAGCCGGCCAGTCGGTTTGTGGGGCTGCTCTGAGGTTGGGCTCCTGTCATTTTTTCCGAGCAGACTTGCTGGTCCTCTTGGCTGTGGTCAGGAGCTCCCTTGAGCCACCTCAATGACACAAGCCTAGAAAAAGTGGAAAAGGAAAGTTAAGTTCTGAGGAGAGCAGAGCTCCTGAAATGGTTTTGTTGATGTAGAAGAGAAACCTTGAGCACCTCCACAAAATACTTTGGGGTCAGAATTTACCCAGATGTTCGGTTTGGCCACCAAACAGAAAGGTCCACCATTGACCATGTTCTAGCGCAGGTAAGTTGAAGCACCCAAAGAAAATTCGATTTTCCATTAAAATCGGCTTAAAAGGAAACAAGTTGTGTTAAGCAGAGGCGAGAAAGATCCAGCATGAACCTATATTGCTTGTACCCAGGGAGGTGGAGAATCTTCCACCCACATGCTGAGCCAGGACCACAAGCCCGGAATATCTTGCTCCTACTCTTGGTCCATCCCTTTTCAAATGAGATCTCTGACTAAAACCTGCCCCCTCCCTCCCGTTACTAATATCAACCACAGCACAAGGAACAACTTGCTTTTGAATATGGTGTGGATTGTGGAGCCGTCTGGCTGCAAGGAACGAGCAAGTTCACAGCAGGAACTAATTACGGGCTAATTTCTAACCTGTATTTATCCACAATCTGCTTTGTGGGCAGGCTCCTGGGGTATCGCTGGTTCCCACCTGCCCTAAAAAGTGTCAATCCGCTTCCTGGGGCTGAAAATACAGCCACAGGACACCCCACTTGGCGGCCGCCCCCGTGTGATAGGGGTAATAATAATAGAGGAATAATTACAGGAAGTGATGTCTTCATTAAAGAATAGAAGGCGACATATCAGGAGGAGAGCTAGACCATCTCATTTGGTCCAGGGCACAGAAAGGGGTAATAAACCCACTGTGTTTTCTGGGAGGGGGATATATAGCTTGCAAATTGAAAAAAAAAACAGCAAATGATCCCTGATAATGATTCCCCGAGTAATGGGAAAAATTGCAATAAATCTACATCTGCTTTGTCAGACCACAAAAATGCAACTTCTGTCCTTCAGGAAATTCTGAGCTATTTTAAACTTCTTCTTTGTTGTTTTTTAACATCTAGGGTAAAAAGCTGTAGTGACACGAGTTGATTTTATTTTATTTTTTATGTGGCGTATTCCAAACCGTATCTTTCTGATGTGGCTGGGGACTTCATAGTTTGCCTCCCTAAGGAATTCACTGCAGAAGAAAGTGAATTTCCTGCTCCTGCCTTATCAGCAAAGGAGGTAGATTTGCTCCTGCAATCTGTTTATCTCTGTGTTTCATAGTCCTAGATGATTCAGCCCTGGAGCCAGAGCTTTCGTGTCTGCTGATGCTGTTTTCACTCTTGTAGGATGAGTGGGACCGGGGTCACCACCACTACGATCCATCCCGCAAGCTCCTCTGCTGCTCTAAACTCCAAACCTTCTGCCTGGGTCCCTCCGACCTCCCAGATTTTTAACGCCAAAACTAAGGTAAGTATTTCCACACCTACTGCCACCCTCACACCACAGCCTGTGTGTGGTCTACCAGTCAACCACCAAGGTCCCCACTGGGCCCAGAGACCAGAGAGGGTTCTTGTTCCAGCAAAGCCATTCAAACTTCTCACTGTTGCTGCTGATTCAAAGACTGGATGAGTTTGGTACTTGCCTTTTCTGCTACTTCTGAGCTAAAAAGGCTTCAAAGACCCATCATCCAATGCTAGACCATCGAAGTCTGGCATCTTTAGCTCATTCCAGGCAGGGAGAGAAGAAAGGGACAGAGGAGGAAGGGAAGGAGCCCGTCTAGTGGCAGACTTTGAGACTATCCCTTGTGCTGGGAACAGTTGAATGAGATAAATCTCCTTCGAGCCCGTGTGGGTTTGTTTGGCTTGTGATAAATGATATCTGCTTTTGACATGAAAAAACCATGATAGTAGCTCTCATGCACACAGAGAATAATGAGCAAGTGAAAAAGCTTAAATGACTACCTTGGCTCGGAGAACATTTCCTTGTTTAATGTATTCCACTCGGATTAATTAGCAGTTCAAATATTTACTGCCAAGTGTGGTGTCTTTTCAGCTGATTGCCATGGTTGTGCCCTCTCTTCTGCCTTGCACTGCAGGGACGCGCTGTGGAGATGGCTTTCTTGGAGATGACTCTTTTGGAGATGACTCTTTTGGAGATGACTTTCTCTTTGTTCCTGCAAGAGTCCCGCCTCTTCCTCCTCTTCCCGCGTTCTTCTCTTGGTGTATTTAGCGCAGAGGAGATGCTTTAGGGGAAGGTGAGTCACCTTTTCCAGTCTATAAATTAAGCTCAGGGTGAGTGGGTCACTGTGATATGGCTCTCTTTTTTGAAGATTAATTTATGGCAGAAGCATTGCACCCTGGACAGGAGGAAATGGAAAGTGCTGGTTATAAAGGGTGGTGACATCTTTGAAGGAAGTCACCCAACACAGGAGCAGAGTCACCCCTGTCTTCATACTGCTCTTTTTGCAATGCACCCAAAACATCCTTGAGTTGTGGGGGGACCCTCCCAGTTCCCCACCTGTCCCCACACATGATGGAGGAGACCTGGACCATGCTCTTGGCCTAGATGGATTTGCTTCCTCCCCCTTTCTTCTTCATCTCCTTGAACATGGTAGCCTTAGCTTGGAGTGCTCATATGGGTCAACCAAAACACCAGAACCAAAATATTTCATAGAACAAAATTACTGGAGAAGTATTTTTAAATTATTTGTATTCTTTACAAAAAGAACCAAATGGAAACATTTCTCAGTTATCAAAAGGTTTTCTCTGTTTTTTTTTAACTGACAGAAAATCCAATTCCCCGATTTAAAATGACTGCGTGTTTAAGATAATTGCTATTAGAAAGAAGAGCAAAAAAATTACTCAAAACAATCCTCAAGATTTTTTATTTAAAAAAAAAAAAAAAGTGAGAAGGAAAAATAGCAATCATTTACCAGGAAAAGTTCCTGAGCTTGTAATAGAAGCGCTAATGAATAGTTTGAAAATCAATGGAGATGAAGCTTTTCCTTTTACTACTGTGACAAAATCTGAAGAGCCCGTTCAGCTGAACCCATAGAGAAAAAAATAAATGCAGCCTTCATTTTCCCCTTTGGTTTGCTAAAATTACAGCTAAGAATATTTGGGTGTTGGCTCAAATATGAGGAGGAAAGGAGCTGCCCTTCTTTTGGAAGAGGTAATACCATCTTCCTTTCTTCTCACTACTATTCAGTCCACTAAAAGATAATTATTCTCCCGCTGAAATTAGGCAGTCGCCTCCTGCTTCCTCGGTTAGGATAGGAGAAGTCACCCTTGGTAATGGTAGGAGGGTTCTTCTACCTCCTGTCTGTAGTTCACCCCTGAAGCAAGAGAATGAGGCTTTGCAGGCGACAGCCCAGGCCAGTGTCCTCTCTTATCTGGGGACACCTTGGTGTCCCGACTTTAATGGTCGGGAGGGGAAAGCTCTGGAAAACCCGGGGCCTGCTGGGCTTTCAGCCCTTCGAGGCTGGGAACATCATGCAAAACCAGTTCTTGTTTGGCTGGGCCACAGAGGGAGAGCAAGGAAGGGCAAGACCAGTTGGTCAAGTCAACCAGCAGCAGCTGGTGAGGACTAACCTCAGGTCCCAACGCTGTGGCTTTTTCCACCTCCTCTTTCTCAAGCAACTGTCTTTTTTAGGAGCAGCAAAACCCAACAAAAGGTGGCCTCTGAAACAAAGCCAAGCCGAGTCGTTCTGGCTATGGATTGTGAAGACATGGCCATGCCTCCTCATAGCCACGAGGATGACCCAAACTTGGAGCCACCGCGGTTCCTGGACAGTCATCCTGTGCACACCATGTGGCTGTGGCCCACAGTGACGTCTGGGGAATTGGTGACTTTCAGGCAATTAGCTGGAGCTTCCTAATGACCCAGCAGGGACACTAAGCACTGGGCTTGTCTTCTTCCCGAATCCCATTTGCAAGTGGCAAATGCATTAAGCTCAGATGCAAAATTATCCGCCAAGGTGGGCTCCATCACATCTAATTGGAGCCACTTAAAAGGCAGATAAACTGGGTTTCCTCCTTTGAGAGAGGGGCTCGGGTGGAGGACTCTCTCCCTTGCCTAACTGGAGCCTGACACGCAGATGGTCAGAGGTAGATGAGACAGTTTCTACTCTTAGCATGGAAATAACATCCCATGCCCTTCCCCAAAGGTGCTTATCTTCTTCTTCCTTGCATCAGTCTTTAATATTCAATTTTATTTTTTTTAAGGTTGCAATTAGAATTTCACCCTGTGAGAGCAGGGAGATGAGAGGTGCTGTGTGACCTGTAATTCTTCATGCGCTGGAGACAGGGAGGACTTCACTGTGATAATAGTGTCTGCAAAGGCAGGGGATGATGGGCAGGGCGTACTCCTCTGGGAGCACGCCGGCGTCTCGCGCAGGGATGTCTCCTTATGCACTAATGCCCCTGAGCCAGGAGTGATCTAATTGATGGAGCCAGCGGAGTCTAGAGCTTGATGCATTTTAGGCTAAATTGGGTGCCTGTGTTTGGTCCGATGCATCACCCCATGGAAATGTTGGGTTTTTTCCATAAAAGGAGTCCCCAGCTCTACCTGGGAGACTTCAACACTGAGACGAAGCTGATTCCACCCTGTTATAGCCAAGGAACCTCATAACTTATCCCATTGCCTTTTAAGTCATAGAGGGTAAATGTCACGTTTTGTCAGCCCTAATGCCACTGAAGTGAAGGTTTTTATGTCTGAAATAGAATATATGAACATGATATGACTCTGGCAGAGCACAGCCCTGCTCACAAGCCTGTTGAACCCAGGAGGTCAACGCTGGAATCTTACATTCAACTGCTGTGAGATGGAAGGATCAAACAAAGGTCTTCTGAAGTTGCAGCACTGAGCGAAGCTACAGGTGGGCAAACTTGTCGTAGAGGACATCTTACAGTGCTCAGAACTATTTGGGGGGGTTTCGGGCAATCTTTGACATCAGTTGTTACTTGGGCTATAAAATATCAACGATGGGAGATAAATAAAGCAGAATAAACACCATTGGAGTCCCCTGGCATGTGGGTCCCACCATGCTCCAAACTGCCCAAAGAGAATCAGAAATTCCATTTGGTCCTTTCTTCCCCCCACCCCTAGTCTGTGAAAGAGCCCTTTTTCACCCATATTGTGATTTCTTTCAATAACATCCGTGGAAAAAAAAATCAGAGATGAACCACATACTTTCAATGCAGTTTATTGAAGGCGCAGTGAAAAGCTGGGAAGTGGGAGCAGTTGATGAAGGAAGCTCCGGTCTTGTGAGCACAAGGTGTCAACTCAGGTTTATGCACCAGTATCTTCCCTCGGTATTTTGGGGGTGGGGATGGGAGTGGAGGGGGGTGAGCTCTTCTAAAAATCAGCGCGCTCTGAACTAGCCACCCCTAACATGCAGAAGCAAATGGAAGTAACTACGTGTTTCATCTGTAAGCAAATTTCACAGAAAGCCCATGGCTGCGGTGTAACGAGCAGGTACCTTAGAAGATGAAATTGCCTCGCTTAAAATTTAAGCTCCAGTTTGCAGCTCAGGGTTTCTTCAGTCCTGCTCTCCCAACACCCACGGGCTGGATTGGGAGGGGATGGATCCCTCGTGGCTGGGGATGTACATGGAGAGCCCTCCCCGGGGCCGCGGCAGTGGCGGGGGGGGGGGGGGGGCGGGGGGGGGGGCGGAAAGAGGTGTCTTGTGAGGAAGAACATGGTTAATGGATCTGCTCGTTATGGGAAAAGCCAGGGAGAGAGAAGGCAGCGCAACCAGAAAACCCTTGAAGCTGCAATAATCTAGAAAATATAAACTCAGGGGAGTAACACTGGTGAGCACCTGCTGGAGAAGCTTGTTGGATGCGTCTTTAGGGTTGGGGACGCTCAAAACATCACTTGGTGGGGTCTATATCGGATGCTAATAAATGTGGGAATGAGCTGGGTGCCAAATGTTGCTGCTGGTGGGCAGGGAAACTATCCTGCGTTGTCTTGGTGGAAGGACCTGTGGGTCTAAGCCTTGCTCTCCACCTTTGGTGGCCCTATGGGACAACACAGGGGTCTCTGACAACGCCGAAGTTCCCCACCACGCCATTGTTGCACCCCACCACTTCAGGGCTGTTGGCAACCACGACGGGGTTGCCCCCCAGCTGCCTGATGACACACCCTTGGTTTCCAAAGCTGACCACCCCTCCAGCTTGGCAAGCCCCCATCCTAGCGTTCAAGCCCCCGTTTCCCGTGCTGATGACGGTGCGGGCTGGGTACCCCCCACTCCGGGAGCTGAACCCCCCATTTTTGCAGTTGACCCCACCAGCTTGGCAAAACACCTCTGGGACACACTGCTTGGCCACTGAGCTAATGACCCTCTTGGGGTGGATCCCAGCGCTCCGGGAGCTGAATCCTCCGTTCTGGGAGCTGTGTCGTCCGGACCTTCTCCCCAGGGAGCCGTAGCCACAGGCAGCCCCATTTGCTGCCAGCATCCCGCAGTCGTCGGGGATGTTGTAGCCGCTGCTGACCACAGCTGCAAAAGAACCCACGGGATTAATTATTGAGAGAGGGAAAACTGGAGGACTCTCAGCAGGCAAGTTGTTTCACGCGTGGCAGAACCGACCCAACCTGATTTCCTCCAGGTTTGTCCAACGTATTGGAGCCCCTGCTCCTTCCAACTCCTCCCCCGTGTCCCAGCACATCCCCTCACAGACCCTCCCAGTTCCCATGTTGCTCATCTGGCTGGTGGCAAATTCTTCCCCAGGGTCAGTCTACATGGGGGCATTGCTTGGTGGGTTCACCAGGATGGCTCGATGTTGCCTCCAAGAGTAAAGGGAATTTGACCTTCAACCCCCTCCATCCAAAAGCTGATCTTTTTGAAATTCAGAGATATTTGAGATGTCTGGGACTAAACATTTCAACATCAGCCTGGACTGAAGTAGAAAAGGGAGGCAGAGGGAGCTTGGGTAGAGGGATTCTCCATAAACTGCCTTTCCTAAAATGAAAAACCCTCATGGCTGAAAATCTTGAGGTTACTTACACACGCTCACAGGGTTCCCCACACATATCCTGTTTGGGGAGAGAAGAGAAATGCACGTTATCCTAATAACCAGTGGCAGGCACATCTAGAAACCTGAAATTACTCATAACTTCCAGCCGTTCACCCAGCCCTCTTATTCCCTTTTGTGACATGTCTGACTGTCCCCAGGACAGGAACTGTTTTTGCTGGTCCAAGGGTGGTCTGGGTGGCCCCCAGCCATCTCTCCAACCCCAGTTTCTGTGAGCCTGGGAGGATCCTGGAGTGGAAAAATTCACTTGGGGGCTGGAATTGTTCTGGCCTCTGATAGACAGGAGAAAAGGGAGAAGGTCTCTGTCACCCACCTGCTCTCTTCACCCTCCAGTAGAGTCTTATAGGTCGCAATCTCGATATCCAGAGCCAGCTTGACGTTCAGCAGCTCCTGGTAGTCCCTCAGCATGCAAGCCAGCTCATCCTTGGCCTTCTGGAGGGCGTTCTGCAGCTCAATGTGCTTCTCCCGGGCATCTTTCAGGGCACAATCCCCGCGCTGCTCGACATCGCAAATGGAGGTTTGCAGGCAGGAGACCTGTCAGAAGGGAGGAGAACAGTGCAGGTGTCTTCAAGGCTTCGTTTCCTAATTCCTGGGCATTCTGGTTTGGGGTTAATCCGCTCTTCCAATTGTAAACAAAGGAAAAAACCACCAGCTTCCCTTCTCTCTATCCACTTTTCAACTACACACTTTCCAACTACAGCCTAGAGCAGGTTTAAGTCTGCTAAAAGCCCATGCGTCATCTTCTCCCATATCTGAGCTGTCCTCCAAGACATTGCCCTTTCTGGAAACATCGCCTCTGGGCCTCTCCTACCTGCTTCTTCACGTTCTCCAGTTCACACTGCAGCTTCTGTATCATCCGGGTTAGCTCTGAGATCTCGCACTTGTTGCTTTGCAGGTCATCACAGTACTTGCCCCTCTTGTCCTGAAGCTCCTGAAACTGGAACCAAGAGAGAGGAGAATCGTCATTTTTTGACCTGCAGCCTGCTAAGGTGCCAGGCAGACCCCCAGGTGGCTTCTTACTCACCCTGGTTTGGTAGAAAGCATCGACTTCTTCTTTGCTCTTCTGAGCTATTTCTTGGTACCAGCACTCAACATTCTTGATGATGCTTTCCATGTCCAGGTCTCGGTTGTTGTCCATTTTCACGATGACGGAGGTGTCGCATAGCTGGCGATCTACCTGAGCTCGTTCCTGCAGGTTGGGGAATGGTTGAGTCAGCTCTCAGCAACTCTCAGGCTTTGGAGGACCGGGACAAAGAGCCAGCACGGCTCAGCTGGTGGCTCTAACAAGTCAAGAGATGCCCCTGGGGTTGGCTCAGCAGAAAATCCTCCCTGCTGGATGAGTTGCCGCATGTCGACTGCTGACCTACATGCTGACCTGCAGCAATTCTGTCCACATCAAGGGCAAGGAATTGGGGTGACTTAACCCTTGGTATCCTGTCATCTTCAGCTGCTTTGCTGATGTTAATGACAGGGTTAAGCTAGGAGTTTCTTTAGCTCTAATCAGGCAACTGCAATCCGGAGTAACGAGCCAGACGCATCTCTTTTCTCAGGGGTAGAGTTAGGACACAGCCAATTCATACCTGGAGCTGCATTTAGAAAGGGGGAACCACCCTATTTCCAGCATAATCATGCTAATATTCTATCAACCTTGTAGTTCCCTGCTTTCAAGTGTTCAGGGCTTGGGATGAGAGATGTCCAAGAGGGATTTCAAGCACCTGAAGGATGAGACAGCACTCCCAGACTCCCGGGACAGACCAGAGACACTCACCTCCTCAAACACGCATTTCAACAACTCCAGCTGCCTTCTTAACAGATCCACCTTCACCTCCAGCTCTTCCTTGTTCAAAAAGATGCAGTCTGCGTCCTGAAAGAGAGGAGACACGCTCCAGCCCCATCCCACCGAAACACTGGAGAAACTCGCACAAGACAGAGCCAATAAAACAGAAACGTGTTTCAACAAGATCTCCAGAGCAGAAAAGGTGTGAGAGGGTGAGTCAAGATGCCCTGGTGTCTCCCGAAGGAAAATAAAACCGTGCCAACCTGACTTACAGGGATTAGTTTATTTATTACTTAGGACCTAGCTGCAAACTCAGAATTGACTAATGAGTATTCAATGAGTAGTTTTTTTAATATTGTTCAAATGATTTCTGCTTTTCTGATGTCCAAGAATAAAGGATGTGAAAATAACCAGCGTCTTAGACACCAGGTGACCTCTCCCACTCTGTCTCCCTTCCACAAATACACCCTTCCCATTACACTTCCAGAATGTGCTTGGGGTAAGAAAACTATTGCTGTAGTGCTGGTGATGTAAGCTTTGAGGATACACTATTTTTACTTTCTACTTGCATTTTTCTCTTTTTTCTGACCCTGTGCCTCTTTACAGGCCTCCCTCCTTCTGCTCATAATATCACTTTTTGCCGGGCATTCGCTAATAATGCACGATTTCAGCCAAGCTGAGTAAATAAACCTATTATAGGTATAATGATTCGTGTATTTTGAGCTGCTCACCTTTTTGAGGGCCACAAACTCATTCTCCACAGTTGTACGCCTGTTGATTTCCTCTTCATATCTGTTGGAAAAGGAGAAAAAAAAGAAAAAAAAAAGGAAAAAAGGCTGAGGCAAGCAATGCCACCAGACAGAGAGCCATTAACCATCAGGTATAAATGACACCCTTCCCTGGCCCAGAGACTGCCATCGGGCACTCTAAGATCAGCGTCTGGAGACCAGGCATTAGCCCATCCCAAGATCAGAAGCTTCTTCATGAGCGACAGCATTAACAATGCAAAGAGCTTGCAAGGGAGACAGAAGAATGTGACATCCCCAACGGGGTTGTGCCCCATGTCTGGGAGAGACGTCACCTGAACTGAACTGAACTGGAGGAGAAGTGGCACGCCAACAGCTAGAGGAGACCTGAAGGTCCTTACTTGCACTTGAATTCCTCCACCAGTTGGCTGGTGGCACATTCCTCGCTGCCCAGCTTCTGCTTCTCGCAGAGCAAGCAGTCCAGGCGCTTCCGCAGGTCACAGATGTAGTTTTCGAAGTAGAGTTCAAGGTTCTTCCCTTTCTTTGGGAGGACGTACTGCTGCAGGAGGCCCCACTTGGTCTCCAGCACTTTGTTCTGCTGCTCCAGAAATCGCACCTGCAGGCCAAAAAATAGCAATTCTTCCAATAAAAAGAGATGAACGTGGTGAGTTGACACCTGGGTTGACTGTCTGCTCTCACCTAAGAATAGGACTTTCGGGAAGTGACAGGCGGTATGCCACTATGATCGTAAAATTATCTGCCCTTATCTAGAAATCTAAAATTCATGGGTCTAAATTATTTGGAAATCTGGAAGTCATGGGTCACAATTATTTGAAAATCTGAAAGTCACACATCTAGATTATTTGGAAATCTGAAAGTCACACGTCTAAATCTGCCTTTCTCACCAATGAATAGAAACAAAGCTCCTCTGGATGGTCCAGCTGATGCTTTTTAGGATGAGATTGAGTCCCCAGAGGGTGGAACCTGTTTGTCTCACTTTTATCTCCAGAGGGTAACAGCTCAGACTTATCCTGAATCAAGACTGACCTCTTTTGCCTTCAGGAATGTTTTTGGAACAGTCACTATATTTAAAGTCAAATGGGGGGGAAATGGTCTAATACAAGGCAGAAAGATAAGCCTGTCAGGGCTCTAACTTCTAACTGGGCTAGAACAAGGCTGCAAGGAGAAATCCAGCCTTGACCTGAAGCCGTCCAAGGTGGAAACACCCGCAAGAAAGTCCAGAGCTCTGGTTGCCACGATACAAACACTGGCAAATACTAGGAGGGGTATGTGGTCCTTCCCCAGTAACGAAGACCCCAGTCTGGACCAACCTGGCTCTGTGGGGACCTGGACCCTTGCGCGGACCCAGGTCAGGGATTCATGGACTGGGGTTTGGGAGGGGTTTGGTTGTGTTTTAATTTTTCTGCAAGAAGTGCAAGAACGGGGCAGGTCCGCACTCACCTTGTCGATGAAGCAGGCAAACTGGGTGTTGAGGGTCTTGATCTGTTCCTTCTCCTGGCAGCGTATCTCGTGTTCCAGCGGGTCCACCCCAACGCAGAGGGGCTTCAGCAGCCGCTCGTCGATGCAGATCCCTTGGATGCCATCCGCCTTGCGGTCGGGGTAACCCCTCACGATGCTATATCCCCGGGGGCCACAAAGGCCAACCCTTCCTCCAACGCTACCATAGCCTACGCCGCCAAAACCGAATTCCCCAAAACATCCGGTACCGCAGACCCCGTTGACGTAGGAAATCCGCCTGTTTCCACCCAAATTGCAGACGCTCCTGCTGCTGTAGGCACCAGCTCCGCATCGGCCGGGCGGGCAGGCGGAGGCGGCGTAGCTTCGCCCACAAATCTCCGAAGCTGAACTGAAGCCTCTTCGTCCCAGGACAGACCTCACCGTGGGCGCCTGCCTGCTCATCGCGGCCGAGTGGAAGGTGGGATGTGGGAGTTGAAAGGGGGAAAGCTCTTCCGCAGGAGAGGAGCAGAGATCCCGCTGAAGTGCCACAGGGATGCTACCCCTTATATACATTTGGGAAGCCGGCCCTTGATAGGATCAGGACCTTAATTTAAAGCGCTTAAGGGTTTGGTTTGCCTGGCAGCAATAAATGCTCCTCAAAATGCAAAACAGCCCGGCAAATACTAACTACTGAGGAAATAAAAAGGAATCTAAAAGTGCTCTGTGTGCAAGTTGGCTTAGAATATATTACGGTTTGAAGTGCTCCCCTAACTTACGCTAATTATAGTTTAGCAAACATTTTTGAAGAAACTCTTTGTGATTTGTTTGCAGCGTGTCGTTTGGGGTTTTGTGTCTCATGGGTTTTTGTGTGTGATGGCATGTTTTGCAGACTTGCACTTTGCGGGGGTAATTTCACAATCTCTCTTTTTTTTTTCTCTCACCAGGCTTGTTTTGGGTGCGGAAAAGTAACCAAAAGAAAAAAAAAAGAAGAAAAGAAAGTCAACAATGGAAAAAACACCGTGGAAGTTGTGTCATGATGATTAGATCATTTCTGTGCCTGAAACACCAGAAAATTCACCGAGTTATGGGTCTGGATTCATGTGCGAGGATTCAAAATGCTACTGAAAAAATATCCCCGTGCAACATTCCACACTGACCTTCTCTTACCACAGGAAACACCACCAAAACAGAGCAGGTTGCACCCAGGAACTGAGGCAAATTTCAGTTTTCTTACTCAGTTCATGCTTTGTGCTGTCAGCGACATTTTCACTTAAATAATGCTGCAAATTCCTAACTTGACATCCTTTGGACACAGTGAAATCTTTGGCCCTCGCTGTGTTGGAGCTTCTGGGTGTTGGAGACCCTTTTGATTCACCTTCGGGTAGACTCTACAGGGAACAAAAAAAGGAACAGTAGCACATTTCAGCCTGGTGAGATCCACCTCATTTATGAAGCGACAGCTGAAAGTCGGTGGCTCTGCCAGACACGTCCTTGACACTCAATGGAGAGGCACCTCCAAGAGAAACAGCCCCTGGGTCCATGCTCGGGGGAGCTGGCGTGATTCACCCTCCGCAGGCGCTGGTCTTTCTCCATCAACAGAGGAAGTCTTAATGAGTAGATTAGACTGGACACCAGGGATGGTTTTGACTCACATTGGCAAGATGAATCTCTCTCTCTCTCTCTCCCCTAATCACCAGCCCGAGGAGGTGAGACAGTCAACATATCTCCAACCATCTCGGGGCCTTCTCCAAACCGACATTTGGAAAGTCAAAACAATAGGGCTCTTTCAGCTCTTTGAGAGTAAATTGTTTGGGAGAAAAATAGACATTATAGCACCAACGACTAAATGCCCTCAGCCCTTCCTAACTGAAGAGGAGCAGCTTTTGGAAGACTCTGCATCTTCTACACGCAACATGGTGGAATCTGGAGACAACCAGTAGCTCGGTTCCCTCATCCTCATTAACTCCCTCCCAAAACGTTTTCCAAGAGTTGGGATTGGGCAGTGCAAATCGTGAAAACAATGCTAAACCTCAGTAAAACATTAAACCTTCTAGTATTAAGTTCTTAAAAAGAAGACACGCAAACCGAAAACATAGGACGTGACTGCAGCACTGAGATTCACGAGGCCATTAATTGAAGGTGTAATTGTGAGTTTGAGGGGCTGGTGGTATAAATTAGTTGCGTAAACTGATACTTTTGCCCTGTACAAATGGGATAATTCAACCTATTTACAGCATGACTTTCAGATTACACCTTTGCTTGTAGTATTTTGGGCCCACAGTTCATACTGGGTTGCCAGCACAGTTGGCAGTTCCAGCTGAAAAAAATATTAGAGACTTCAAGCTAAAGCTTGTAAATTCCCTTTGGGTTCTAAACAAAGAATTATGAGAAGCGAAATGCATATTTGAACCCAAAGACGAGCACAAAAGGCAATTATTATGAGCTCTATACGAGGAAAATGGCATCCCAGAAGCCAGGCTGAAGGCTGGTGTTGCCACCGCTGCCTTTCTGCACCCCATAATACGCATCGGAGGTGTGGGAGACACCTGGGACGTGGTGGAATCAGCAATTAAATGTCTGTGAACCAGCTCTGATGCAGCAGCCCCAGTTCCAAAACACCTCACCAGAGCTACTGCCTTCCTGAGAGGTAAGAGATTTTGGGCATAAATTAGCTGGTATTGGGTAAAATTTCTGTGTTGGCCAAATCCTTATTGTTTCTCCTGAATCCCAGGGAGAAGGCATCTATGTAGAACGTTCATTTAGTGTCTTTCAGGTCTTTCCAAGGCACAACAAGTGCTTCGCCTGTTGGTGCACAAATCCTCAAGAATTGGGAATTATTTATTGTGAGTGTGGCCATGGGAAGTGGGAGAATACTCTGAAACAGAAGTTGCATCTTTTTGACTCAAAAAAAAAAAAAAAAAAAAAGGAAGGGAAGGACTGAGGAAGCAAAAAAGGAAAATATTTTGATGAGGGGTTTGATGAGTCATTTTGACAACTTGCAATCTCTCCCTTTGTCAGCATTCTTCTCCCTCAATGTGCTGCTGAAAATGGAATTCATCAGGAGAACATGTGAAGTTCCCTAATTCGTTTGTTGCCTCCAGGGATGAATCTGAACTAGCTCTCAAACTGCATTTTATGCGATAGTCTCAAAGAGCCGTGCTCCGTCTCTGTAATTATCTGCAGCCGTAGAAAACTCATTGCATTCAGGTAGGACAATGGCAATAACCTCTCTGCACTGACACCATTTGATAGATGTAATTTTGGGTCGTAACACGTATTTTTATACCCACGGTTTCTTGGACTGTGTCAACTCTGGTCCATGCCATTCATGAGATGCTAAAGAATTGATTTGATGAGTCCAGCCTGTGTCCCTTGTATCCTAAAGTCCAAGGGAATTCAACCTGGTAATGTATTTTTTCCTCTCATTAGCCTAGATCTGCTCTACGTTAGAAGTCGAGGTTGGGATTTTCAAAGGATGTTCCTCATAAAATGCATCAAACGCTGGGCCTGGGTGCACCTTCCTCCCTGCTTCAGCCATCAAGCTACCCATGGATTCTAATTTCACCTTTGAGGCTCCCTCTATGGCTGATGGAAAGAGATAGGCATCTCCAGACGGTGACTCACCGCATCCGAAAATAGGCAGCTCAGGCAAGGTGGGAGGAATCCACCTCTGGAGGGACTCACCTTGCTTCTCCTTGACTACCGCAGGCAGTCTAGACAACCAGACAAGGAGACCAGGCGCCCCACT
Organism: Calidris pugnax; assembly: GCF_001431845.1. Classification (NCBI taxonomy): domain Eukaryota; kingdom Metazoa; phylum Chordata; class Aves; order Charadriiformes; family Scolopacidae; genus Calidris; species Calidris pugnax. Next base: position 85,861 of record NW_015091014.1, on the reverse strand, counting down.
TCTGGCTGCTTAAGAGTGAGGTGGAATTAGTCCCACCCTTTGGGCGCCAAATTTCTTGGGCGCCTTTGAAGTCTTAATGAGAGCACACAACATCACACGCTCTGCAGCTTCGCCCGGTCCCCGGTGTGAGCGCTCGGCGTATCTCCACGCAGTGATCAGCGCCCCTAAAGCCAAGGCTGGCAATGAAGCCAAGGGTTGGGTTTTGGTCTTTCTCCTGTCGATGCCCTTCCTCCCACAGAATCAGGCAGGGAAAATGAGCACGGGATGGATGGCAACCCGGGCCCCGCAGTGGGATGGCATCACACTGCCCAGGAAAGCCTTTTCTAAAAGGGAAAAAAGAATATTGCACCTGTTATTAGGAAAGAACAACTTTCCCTATAAATCTACAGGAGCCCTTATCCCTTCCAGTTGAAGACGTTTTCTTGGGCAGGAGGGACTCTCTGAGCCATAGAAGGAAGGAATTGCTCATGGAAGGTTGGGTCCTCCTGGGGAGCACATTCAGGCGGCAGGAGATAAGCTCATCCTTTTGCTATGCAAAAGGCTGCCCAAGCCCACGTTTGGTTTGGTTGATTTGATTTAATTTGATTTAATTTGATTTGTGTAGCTTTGTGATGTAGTGCGGAATTTCTGATGGAACGCCTCGGCCTGAAGTCCTGACGTTGAGAGGGGCTGGTCACAGGTTTACAGTGAAGCACTTCCTAAATTAACTTATCAGATCTTGAAATGGTGACGGGGTTGGGGGGAGTTTGGAGGTGAGAATTCTGTGTCATTTCCCTGGTTTACTCTTCTCTTGCATAAAAAGCGAGAGGATTGTCTGTTTTCAACGGGGACACCATGACCTTTATGAGATACTTAAACCCCTCTCAATGAATATTTATGGGTGCTCGATTGTTCTTTTTCTTGTCGAATCTTTCTTGTGGTTTTCCTTCATTAGAGATTGGGCCTAGGGTTTTGTTGGGGTTTTTTTGTGCTCTTCATATTTGATTGGGAAACAGCTTCCTATCGTGTGAGAATTCCAGGGGGAGAGAAAACTCTCCCAGTTCTGAATCGCAATAATTGCTCCGGGTGGGAAAGACCTTCCCTCTGGATTCCCCCTTTTATAACACAGATACGGGTCCAACATGCCTCTATAAGGCTCATTTCTTTGTTCTGCTCGTGCTTTCATCAGTTGAATCGCAAAACACTTTATTCCTTTACGGTTGATTTATGTTACTAATTTGTTGGCTTCTTTTTTTTTTTTTTTTAATCCTTTCAAATACTGCTATATAAGCTTTTATGTCATGACCACTGAAGAGTTCTCCTGAATACACTTCAGACACAGGCATGGGGTGTATTTTTTTTCTAATTTTTTGGTTTTTTTTTTTTTTTTTTTTAATCCGCTCAAATGTACAATAAAATATCTCCCTTTGATGTGTTTTGAAATCCCTAGCTGTAAGATTTCTAAACTGATGGCGAAAAAAAGCAAGCAAGCACATTCCTGAGTCCTTTTTTTTCCCTATAATGACCCTATTGCAGCAGATTTTGAAGCGAAATAAAATGTGTTTTGTTGTCACACCTCCCTGGTAGAGATGCTGTAAAAACTGCTGCAAAGAGACTGGGATGACTTCTCCATGCATCTTCAAACACCCATTGAATAGCCTTGGGTGGGAGCCAAATTTTGGGCAAATCAGCATAAATAAGATGAATTTAAAAGTCTTCCAGAATTTAAGCCAGCCCAAGACTCTCTGGGCAGCCTGGCCGTGTCTGATTAATTGGTAAGACTTCTAGTCAGCAGGTATGTCTTGTCCAATTTGGGAACAGGGCATTTCTGGGCAACCTCTAAAAAACCAAGTGGCAACAGGTTTTTTTTCTTCATGCAATTGATGGGGAAAGAGCAAAAAGTGTGAAGCTCTTGAGTCATCAAGATAGAAGTGAGGATGCTGTGATTTCTGCATCTGTCAGGACACTAAGCAGGGAAGATAATAGGAATACAAGCGACGTAATTACCCTTTGCTGGCTACAGAAGGTGAAATGTGGTGGTTTTTGTTTTTTTTTTTAATTGAGATTTCCTTTATGACTTTCTGCCTGCACAGGGATGACCCAACTGCTCCAAGACAGCAAACAAAGGCCGTCGCTGCAGCCCTGTCCCTCCTCTCCGTCACCCCATGTGTCTCACCACTGCGGCTCCACTGGCTTGCCCAAAATTACATCAGATAGAGTTCTGTGGAACAGTGAGTCCTAGAGAGCTTGTTTCCAGAAACACTTCCCAGAGCACTCCCGGGAAAGGCTTCTCAATTAAATATCAGGACTTGTTTCATAGATAGCAAAGGTTTAATCTGGGGGGAAAAAAAAAAGAAGGCTGGTGGGAAGGAGGAACCGAGTGATAACAAGGTAAGTGCCCCAACACAACCACCAGCCCTTTAAAGAAACAGCAGAAATCAAAAGGAATGTGTTTTAAGTGTCCCTTTTTTGATGTGATGCCGGTGGAGTTTCTCAGATGTGGTTTCATGATGCTACAACCTGCTTGTGCCCAGTGTGGCTCTTCCTTGTGTGTGAGGTGGAGCTGAGGACATTTTCACCGCTGAGAAGTGGAGCAAGGGCTTCCATTTCTCTACTTTAGGTCTTACCTCCTGGTTGTCCCGACTCTCACAAGCAGAAGTTTAGATCTGGGTGTTCTTGGGGCATGGAGGTCCAGTGGAAATCCTCACTCCTGGCGAACACATCCCTCGTGGGGGAACAGAGTTCCCCGTGCTCTTGGTGGCACTGCAGGTCCCTCTGCAGCTCCCTGCGCTCCTGCTGCAGAGGCCACCAGTGCCCAGGGGGGCTGAGCTCTGGCACGAAGGGCCACCATCTCCAGCTTTAAATTCTTTGCTCCTGGGGATACATCTGGGAGCACCTGGGATGTGGTGCCCACCTGCAGAGCTGGAAACGCTTCTGGAGGTGAATCCTCTGTGGCAGGCACCAGCATCTTCAGGTAGGGATGCTCCACCAGCACTACAGGAGGACTTGCACCTTCTGGACTGTCTTCCAGCTCCGCGTGCCAGCTCGGCTGCGCGGCTGGCGATGGTGTTGGAAGAGGTGGTGATCGCTGTCATCGGGAAACACAAGCTGGAGCACTCATGGGGAGGACGCAGCCTTCCTCCTCCCCCTCCAAACTGGATTGTGTAATGTCGTAAGGAAAATGGAAAAATTTGAGCTTACTTACACACTCTCACAGGGCTCCCAAGGCATATCCTGAAGGAGAAGAAGGTTGCAAGATTATCCATCACGTAACTGGCATTTCTAGCATTTCCCAGCCTCTTTGTCTCTGCTGGAAAGTCCCAAGGACTGAGCAGTGCCCACACATGGTGGTGGTGGTACCCACCTGCTCTCTTCACCCTCCAGTAGAGTCTTATAGGTCGCAATCTCGATATCCAGGGCCAGCTTGACGTTCAGCAGCTCCTGGTAGTCCCTCAGCATGCAAGCCAGCTCGTCCTTGGCCTTCTGGAGGGCGTTCTGCAGCTCAATGTGCTTCTCCCGGGCATCTTTCAGGGCACAGTCCCCATGTTGCTCAGCATCACACACCAATGTTTGCAGAGAGGAGACCTGCCAGGGGAGACACAAGAAGTCCTCTCTTTCCCTGACCCCTTTCTTGCGACACTGACCTTTGAAAAGAGCACTCCTCGCTTCTTTTGAGAGTCCCAAAGTGGGAAGCATTGAGGTCGGTTTGGAGGAAGGCCAAATCTTCCCAAAAATCAGATTCCCATTCTGAAATGCTACAGAAAAGCTGGACACGTCCCTGTACGGCCAGACGGTGTCTAAGTCTTGTTTCGAGGATACCAATACTTTGTTCTAATTGGAACTAATAATTAAGGTTTTCCATTACTTCCCGTTATAAACTATATAATGAATTAGATGGTCTGAAAATTATCCCAGTTTCTATGGGTGCTGAATTACTGGTGAGTCATAATTCTACCCTATTTATTGGATGCTTTGAACCTGTGTCAGAAGCGTTGTCTCCTGCCAGAATTCTCGCTGGAGCAATTCTAGCAATTTTCCGAGTGGCTGTAGCTAATCCAATGATCTAATTTGGTGCAATTAGTTCCTTGCAATAATCAAAATGGTCCAACAGAAAATAGGCCAGTAGATAACCCTTCTTCCCTGCTCAGCACTGGTAGGATCTTCTCTGGACCAATGGAGCCAGTGTGAGGCAATGCCCTTTGATAAAGATGAAAGAAATGCCATGGAGATGTGGAAAACACGACCTGGGACCTCACGTCTAGGACTCAGTGAGTAAATATAGTCCATCATACCTGCTTCTTCACATTTTCAAGGTCACACTGCCTTCTCTGGATCACAAAACCCAGCTCTTCAATCTCTTGCTGGTGGGACTTCAGTTCATTGGAACGTCTCCCCTTTGCCTCTTCAAGTTCTTGGAACTGATAGTAAGGAAAGAGAGAGCCGACAATTAATACTGGTCGTTAATGTGATATAGGAGCCTGCTTCCGTTTCCAGAGAGAATTAAATGAGGTTTAGGAAGGTCCTCATGACTTGGCAGCTCCTGAGACTTATGGCAGCGAACGGAGCTTTCCTCCTGTAGCTTTCACTGCTCAACTCACCTACAACCTCCCCATTCCCCACGGGACCAAGTCCTGTCCCAGTCCTGTACTGGGGATGTCCTCCTGACTTTGAGACTCAAAATGTTTTGCAGAGTGGAAAATTAGGTCCAGAAGCTACATAGTGAAGACAGAAGGAAAAAATCCCCACCTTTGCACTTCTACTCTTGATACGGAATCAAGGATCCATCGCTGGATGCTGCAACTTACCCTGGTCCTGTACAAGGCATCCAACTCCACTTTGCTTTTCTGAGCCATGTCCTCATACCAGCCGGCGACATTCCTGAGGACCCCCTCCATCTCCAGGCCTCGGCTGTTGTCCATCTTCACGACGACAGAGGTGTCACAGGGATTTCTCTCCAGCTCCGCAATTTCCTAGAAGCCACATGAAATGGCAGTAAACTCTTGGGGTGTCTCTGTCCCCAGAGGTCTGATCTCACACTCCAGTGGCAGTAACACCACCACTGAGAGTCCAACCCGAGCCACAGCCCGGGAGTTGAGATTACATTTGGTCACAGGTGCAGTTTGAGGTTTTCCCTATCTCGGATCCCCATTGCCTCCCAAGGGGACCCCAATGGATTGGTTTAATCAGGCCTAAATCACCACAGATGAGGAGCAGGTGGTAGGAATAGCTGCCGTCAACCAAGGTTGGGACAGGGGCATCCATACCTGAGCAGAAACACATTTCAGGAACTCTGTCTCCTGCTTTAGGGTTTCCACCTTTGCTTCCAGCTCTACCTTGGCCAGATAGACGCAGTCCGCATCCTAAAAGAGTTTCCAGGCATTTAGAAGTCAAAATGGTGCCTACACAGAGACCTAAGGCAATTCCATTATACTTTTAGAGTGAGAAATTTTGACCCTTCTGTTCAGACAAATTCCTCACCTTCTTCAGGAGCACAAACTCGTTCTCGGCAGCTGTGTGTCTGTTCCCTTCCTGCTGGTATCTGCTGGGGAAGAGGAGAGGAGAGGAGAGGAGAGGAGAGGAGGGGCCTGTTATTTTCTTATTTGGACCCGGCCTGGGGGTGGGGCCTCTGAGAGGAGAGGAGAGGAGAGGGGTCGTTCTGAGGCTGGAGACCTTGTTTGTTGTATTTAGGGGTCAGGGTTTGGATCTCAGCCTTTTTTTAGAGATAAGTCTATTTATATGGACAAAAATAAAAGTCTGATTAGACAAGCTGTTTGAGCTCACTGCCCTGGGCATGGTTTCTGCTCACTCACTTGCACCTGAGCTCTTCAACAAGCTTCTCCATGTCGTTCAGCTCGGGCTCCATCTGCCCCTTCTCATGCAACAAGGAGTCCAGCTGCCTCTGCAGGCTGCAGATGACATTGTCGAAGATGTGCTTGATGTTCTTACGGCATGGCAGGACCTGCTTTTGGAGTAGGTCCCATTTGGTGGCCAACACCCTGTTCTGCTGCTCCAGACGCTGGACCTGCACTCAGAAAACAAAACCACCTTCTTCACACATGCATCATATGGGGACCAGAGGAAAGTGGGGTCAACAAGGCGTCTGCTCTTCTGAGTCAATGCTCCAGGGGCTCGTTGTGATTTGAAGGGGATGAGAGGACAAAAGGGGGATATTGTCATCTTCATCATCCTGTAATCCTGCAGCAAACTGGGGATGCTGCTTTCTCATTCTCCAAGGAAGCCCTAGACAGCTCCAGAAATGGAACTGGGCAGGGTGGAAGTGGATGATGTTTAAGGTCCCTTCCAACCCCAACCATTCTGTGATTCTATGATCAAAGCACACAAGGCAGATTAAAATAACATTATCAGCTAGACCTGCACTTGCAGCCCAGGGTACTGGAGTCACACATGCTAAAACAAGCACAAGATTCATGCAATAGGGTGAGAGAAGGAGGGGAATCAAAGACATGAGCACAAAAAGGTGTCCTTCACACTTCATCTCATCATTCCTTTAAGTCTCGTCTCAGCTCTCACCTTGTCAATCAAAGAGGCAAACTGGTTATTGAGGCTCTTCATCTGCTCTCTCTCCTGCTTTCGGATGTGCTGGATTTCGGGGTCGATCTTCACCTCGAGAGGCTGCAGCAGGCTCTCGTTGACGAGCACGGCACGAATACCTCCACCCCTGCAGCTCCTGCCGTGGAAGCCAAACCCATGACCCCCACCTTCACCGCTGCCATGGACGCCCCTGCACCCCCAGCCTCCCCCGGCCCCTTGAGCGAGGCTATGGGCAGAAGAAACCCATTTACACCCCTCTGGGTTTGAGGGGCTTTGGCTGCTGTGGCTCCAGGCTCCATAACCTCTTCCAAATAGCCCAGCAGAGGGGAAGGCGCTGCTCCGGCAGCGGCTCATGCTGCTCGCAGCAGAAGATGATGAGAAGAACCTCCTTCCATGAAAAGACCTCCCAGCTGAGAGCTGCTGGCTCATGCTGGCAGAGGTGATGGAGGGGAGGATGCTGGAAGACAGCAGAGGATGCAGCTCAAAAGGGGCCTCTCTGCTCCGACACCCCTGAGCATCTCCTTTATACACAGCCCAGAAGTGGGGCTTGGTTGCTGCAGATGAATAATTTGGGGTTTTCTTGGGGTTTGCCTTGCCTGGCAGCAATTCGTAGGTTTAAATATGCAAAACAATGCATAACAGTGAACATTTGTGAAATCTTATGGAATTTTACTGGTTTTAAATTGCTTCGTTTGCATACTTAGCTTAAAGGATTCCATGGGCTGGGTTTTTGTGAGGATTCTTCTGTTGTTTGAGTTTGTCCTCCTTCCTTACATTAATTACAGTTTAACAAATGGCCTTAAGAGTATCTCCCTCTGTCAAGGAATCACAGAATGGTTCGTGTTGGAAGAGACCTTAAAGATTATCCTGTTCCAACCCCCCTGTCCTGGGCAGGGACACCTCCCACCAGACCAGGTTGCTCCAGGCCCCCTCCAACCTGGCCTTGAACCCCTCCAGGGATGGGGCAGCCACAGCTTCTCTGGCCAACCTGGGCCAGGCTCTCACCACCCTCACACCAAACAAGTTCTTCCCCACATCTCAGCTCCATCTCCCCTCTTTCAGTGTCAAACCCTTCCCCCTCATCCCATCGCTCCCCTCCCTCATCAAGAGTCCCCCCCCCAGCTTTCCTGGCGCCCATTTAGGGACTGGAAGGCACTCTAAGGTCTCCCTGGAGCCTTCTCTTCTCCAGGCTGAACCCCCCCCAACTCTCTCAGCCCCCCCTCCCAGCAGAGGGGCTCCAGCCTTCAGACCAGTTCAGGCTTGGATGCTCAACTTTTAGAGGAATAAATGAGTGTAGCTCTATCCTCTCATTAAGTTTTTGATTTTGATCATGCAGAACACATCGAACAAAAAGACTCGCGTGGAAAAGACAATAAATTACTTAGGAAATAGGGAGCTCAGCCACAAGGCTGTTGACTGGGTGCTTGCTAATCGTTTAATTAGGAAGAGGGGTAGGCTCGGCTGTGGTGGGCAGACTATGAACGTACCAACAGTCAGGATCCTGCAAAAAAAATACCTTCTTAATGCAGCTGCTGTGTGGCTGCTCTCTGTTAACAAGCCTTTATGTTGGAGGTTGTAATTAAAACCCTTGGGATACCTCAAGGCAAGCAGAAAAGATTTATGAGAGTTGTTTGACAGACGGGGAAGAAAAGGCTGAAAAGTTTAATATATCTGCTGAGAGCTTCGCAACACCTCAGGGGTGGAGCCACCATCGCCTCTCGGCCCTTGTGGCTTCTGGCCAAAGTCTCTTTCAAAACAGAAAGGCGAAGGGTTTCATTGCAGGCGATATGAGAGAAACGGGCTTCCCCTGCTGTTATCTCACACTAATCCTTCCCTTTTTTCAGTAGGCTCCGACCTTGGTTGGTGTGTTTTGGGCAATTCAACATTTAAGGCCTTCAAATTCCCAAGAATCATCACAGAATCTTCATGGTTGGAAGGGACCTTTGAGATCACCAAGTCCAACCATACACACACACAAAAGTCCCCCATAATCTTGGCCCCTAGAACATGCCCTGAAGTGCCCCATCTACACGCTTCCTAAGTCCCTTCAGGGATGGTGACTCCACCACCTCCCTGGGCAGCCTCTTCCAGTTCCTGACCGCCCTCTCAGTAAAGTCATTCTTCCCAATATCTAATCTAAACCTGCCCCAACTTCAGATCATTTCTTTTGCTCCTGTCATTATTCCCTTGGGAGAAGAGGCCAACCCCACCTCTCTACACCCTCCTTCCAGGTAGTTGAGAGGGCAATGAGGTCTCCCCTCAGCCTCCTCTCCTCCAAAGAGTTCCCTCAGCCTCTCCTCGTGTGACTTGTTCTCCAGACCCCTCCCCAGCTTGGTGGCTCTCCTCCGGACATGCTCCAGCACTTCAATGTGTTTCTGGTAGTGAGGGGCCCAAGAAGTGGGATAGCATTTCACGTGTTCATTTATTTCCTTGGTTTTGCAGGGATTTTTTAAATTTTTTTTTCTGCTCCCTGGGCTCTTTGGAGGGCTCTTTCACCACCTTTCGCAAGAGGGCTGATGACAAACAGAACTGGTTACAAGAAACCTTGCTGGCATTCTGTCTCCAGGAGCGGCAGATGCCAAAGGTTTTCTTGCACCTCATTATTTGCAAATGTTCCCTGCTGGAACAGCTTGCCCTGAGCCCAGCAAGAGGGATAATTGAGGGTATGAAGCAGCTGGAAAGACAACCAGCTTAATTGCAGGTTCTTGACAGCGCTATCAATTACACCTACACAGAGAGGAGCAGGAATGATTGAAGTCCTGGGTGTCTCACTTGGCTGCTTAAATACGGGCAGAGACAGTGGCAATCCCAGCTGGAAGAGCAGGGTTGGAGCCCAGGAGGAGGCACTTGGCCTGGAGCTGCTCTGACTGGGTCTTCATTTTGTGCTTCCAATTTGTCTCTCCTTGGTCTTCTACTGAATCCCCTTTGCTGGGTCTCATGGCCTCAGTGACAAGGTGCCACGATGCTTGAAGGTCAAGGTCCTCCTGCACCTTCTGGGCAGGGGTGGGTGATCTCAGGATGATCTCCCTGGCCCTGCTGCTACCAATAAGAGTTTTATTCCTTTCAAGAAAGGAAGAATTAGCTCAGAGCTTGTGGTTCCTTGCTGTGGTTGGAGCCTACAGGGTCATGGGCGGTTTCAAAAGTTTCTTCCCGTAGACACACTTTGATAAGTGAAACTCCCAAACTTGGGTTTTCACACCCCCAGACCATGGCGAAAGGTTCATCCATCTGGCTCTAGATGTCCTGTGATGACCCTGAGTCCCCAAAAGGCAGATGATGCCACCTGATGTCACCCTTGGGCTGTTCTCATCTGCCCAGCTCAGGCTGTAGTTCAGAAGATCACAAGATCAGCTCTGCCTTCCTCTCCTGACTTCATCTCATCCCACCCAAGTTGCTGCAGGAGACAAAGTCTTTGTATGTCATTTGACAGCAGAGTCTCCAGGTTTCAAATCCACCAGATCTTCTCCATTTGTTTCCATCTACTTGATGGAACTGGGTGTATTTATGTCAGAGCAATTGTGTTCTTGCAGCTCCCTTTCAGGAGGAGGAGGGATCTATGTGTATGTGGGCACCAGGGGAATAGCTCCCAGGCTAATCACAGCTCATTAATTTACTTCTAATCACCAGGAATTTTGGAAAGAGGCCCAGCAATGAAGAGAGGAAGCCCACAATTTTCATGGTACTACAATGGAGCTATGACTAATTTCAGAGGGTTTTGCCGAAGTAAATCAGGAGACAACTTCTTGTTCTTGGCCACATCCTTCAGCAAAGAGGGCTGAAGCCCAGAACTCCATCAGTCAGAGAGGGAGTGGGAGAGGCAGCACACACTGAGGTACGACTATTTTCTCCCACTAGGTGGTGGTATCTAATGCATCTTCAGCCTCCTCCACATGGGTTCTTGGTTGGGATCTTGGTGGTGACACGAGCCTGTCCACACCTCACAACACTCAGAAATCTCTCAGGACACCACTAGCAAGAGCTGGCTCACAGCTGTAGAGGACAATATTTAGAAGCCAGGACAGCACAGGACCAACAAGGTCCTCAGTCCTTGAGAGGTGGTGATGTTTCATGTGGATTTGTACTCAGAGGTTGACTATGAGCCTGGGTGTTTTGTGAAACACGTGTGAACCCAGTAATGCACCTCTTGGCAGAAAACACCACTTAGAGAGTTACCACCACCTTTAATGACAACTGACCTACCATCGTCTTCTTCACCACGCCGGTGTCCTCCCCTCATACCTGAAACCCTGTTCATTGCGTCAATACTCTTGGAGGCTCGAGCTGTACTTGGGCACAGGGTGTCAGTAGACACCTTCTTTCAATGTCACATCCTGAGCGTGCCTACAGTGCTGCGATGACTGATGGTACGTGCCCCGAGACATTAACTGGCATCAATCTGAAGGCCCCATCTTATGATCTTCTTCTTCTCATGACTTCGACTCAGCCCCTGAACCTCAAAAATCAAAACATCTCTGGGCACAGCCTTCAGCAGTCTGTCTTGTGGCACTTTCCATCCAAAATACATGGGCCAATATCTAACTGACATAAGGAACTTAGCGTTGAGTCAACAAGAAATCAGCAGTGGACCCGTCCCCACGCTCCCCATGTTGACATTACACCTCTTTTAGCCACTTTCCACACTTCCCACGTGTTGTGGTGGCGAAAAGAAACAAAAATCTTCTGCTTGATGGTCCCAGCTCAAATCTGTATGGTTCAAAGAGCTGAAACTCAGCCTTGGTCTTAACAGAGCCAAATACACATTGCTTCTTACAGGTACCAGCAGGAGTTGGGACCACACGACTCACACAATAATTTAGCATTTTAAAAATGCTGTATTTTTAGACAGCTGAGCTCCTGGGCTGGATTTTTCACTCCTACTTAAAAAGGGATAGTTTTATATGGAAGGAGGTGCCAGAACACCCGTCTCCAGAAACTGGAGATATGATTACAGCTTAGCTGACAAGCAGAACAGGTTTTGATATACCCTTCCAAACTCTTCCTGCACCAAATTAGCCCAGCACTTCAGGCTATGTGCTACCCGGGTGTAAACAGTACTTAAAAGAACTTAGTGGAAATGCTGATCAAGCCCCTCGCAGGAGCTGGGGGTTCGCAATCTCTTCTCCAGGCTGGTCTCCCCGGCTCCTGGTACAGTCAACCGAAAAGAGGGTTTGTCTGATCTCCGGCGGGTGATTCATCCCCTATTAAGGCAGAGGCACAAATTAGGCCTTTTGAATTGCCTCCAGAAGTGCCTGTTTCTCTCCATTGACTCTCCCTTCTTCCTTTTCAACCTTTCGCTCTACGAAACCGATCGGTAGAAAACCCACAGACCTCACCACAGTGTTCATATTAATTCTTTATTTCTTCTGATGGGAGATGAGAAGCTCTAGGCACCCTGTCTGCATAATTAATTTCACAGTGAAACTGAAGCCCAACAATACTCGGCAGATTGTGGAATTACCTCTCTCAGCTTCCACTTTTTAATGCACAGAGAGAGGCTTTGTCTTTGATTGAAAATTCTTACCTGATCTCGTAGATAAAAAGTGGGGTTGTTACGATGCAGCTTGTTTATCATTTGGATCGTGAAGAACTGAACTGTTTCAGTGAGTGATGTAGAAGCAACCAGTAACCATAGAAGACTTTGGGTTGGAAGGGACCTTAAAGCCCATTCAGTGCCACTCTCAGCCCTGGGCAGGGACACCTCCCACCAGCCCAGGTTGCTCCAACCCCCCCCAACCTGGCCTTGAACCCCTCCAGGGATGGGGCAGCCACAGCTTCTCTGGCCAACCTGGGCCAGGCTCTCACCACCCTCACACCAAACAAGTTCTTCCCCACATCTCAGCTCCATCTCCTCTCTTTCAGTGTCAAACCCTTCCCCCTCCTCCTATGGCTCCCCTCCCTCATCAAGGGTCCCTCCCCAGCTTTCCTGGAGCCCTTTGAGGGACTGGAAGGGGCTCCAAGGTCTCCCTGGAGCCTTCTCTTCTCCAGGCTGAACCCCCCCCAACTCTCTCAGCCCCCCCTCCCAGCAGAGGGGCTCCAGCCCTCCCAGCATCTCCGGAGCCTCCTCTGGTCCTGCTCCACCAGCTCCGTGTCCTTCTGATGTTGGTGGCCCCAGAGCTGGAGACAGCACTGGGCAGAGGGGGGGTGTCCCCAGAATGGAGCAGAGGGGCAGAATCCCCCCCAACCCTGCTGGCCATGCTTCTGGGGATGCAGCCCAGGATGCAGGGGGCTTTCTGGGCTACGAGAGCACGTTGGCAACTCACGTTGAGCTTCTCCTCCACCAACACCCCCAAGTCCTTCTCCTCAGGGCTGCTCTCCAGCCATTCTCCACCCAGCCTGGGTTTGTGCTTGGGTGAATAAACTGTCTCAGCTGTTGGAGGGCAGCTCTACGTGGCATTTTGCAAGCCAAGGTAGACTCACACCACCCACACGCTGAGCCCGTGGGACGCCAGCCAGCGCAGATGAAAACGCCGCATTATCTCAGCAGCGTTTGCTAACACAACCTCCAGGTTCTGCTGCCACAGCTGAGTGCTTCACAGCTTGCGTGGGGCTTTCTGCGTTTGATGAGGGCAGTGATAGCCTAGTTTTGACTGAAATAGCGTCTAGACCTCCCCACATGTGGAGTTCTCATAACTGCTTCCAGACTCTGCCATGAAGGTCTGATTTGGCCCTTTGTGGCTCCCCATCAAACATCTCTGGTTGTTTTCACGCCTCTATGGCCGTTTGCAAATGGGTCTCCAGGGTGGATTTTCCACCACGCTGAGTATCTCGCTCCCCACAAGCTGCCACCCCCAGGACTCTCCACGCTTGGATTTCTTTGAAAAACAGTTAAGAGAATCCTTCCTTCCCTCCGACCGGGGAGAAGACATGAAATATTCCCGATGGGATCAGGACATTCCAGTTATCTAAGGGGAGTGTTGCTCAATTGAGGTGACACAGTTACGTCGAGCATCTTGAGCAAACTGTCCCAGTAATCTCAGCTGAGCTGCTCTGCTCTTCATTAGAACTTTTGATTGGACCATCCAGCTTTCATTTGGGACCCCGAGGGGAAAAACGGTACTAGAAGTGAGACAAGGAGACATTGTTGTTTGTAAACTCTTGCTCCTTTCTTTATCTGCAGCTGCAAGACTAAGAAAATCTACGTGGACAATTCTGTCCCTTGGTTATTTAAAGAGTGACTCCTGGAGGGAACGATGGAACTGGGATGGAGCCCCATGTCCTGGTTGACTGGCTGGATCAGGCCAACAGGCCTTGGCCCCTGAAGCCCAATTTCACAACAAATGTTCGGTGTATGCTCCCCCTCCCCAACAGACATTCTTTGGTAAACACCATCTTCCACTTTTTCTTGGGGTTGCATGAGACGTCCGTAAACTGATTTAGATATTTAAAGAGCTCTTTCAAAAAACCTCATGATGCCCATAATAGTCACGACCTCCCACAGACCAACACACACACAACAGAGAGGGTTTCAAGCTTTTAGTTACCAAAGACAAAGGTTCCAAACAGAGTTCCCCCATGAGTTGCAGAGTGAAGAGAAAGCCTAAGGGAAGAGTCACCATCACGATATTGTCATAAACCAGAGGCACGTGGTTGGACAACTCAGGAGGTGGCTGTGCAGGGAGAAGAGAGCTCAGAATTATGGGCGACCCACTAGCAGTGACTCCGTGGTGGGCAGGAAAGCCACCCTCACCTCCCATAGCGAGGGAAATGCCCTCCTTTTCCCATTCCGCTGGCAGATATTTCCATGCAAATATTATTTGTGGGAAGCTTCTCCAGAAGAACCAGAGCTACCTCCATAGACAGACCTGTAATCCCACCTCCCAGGAGAGCACCCCCCTTCAGAGCTGCATTCCCCAGTCCCATATGTGGGGCTGCATCTCCCAGATTCACAGCTCCCTATGCTATAAACCCCTTCCCCTCCAGAGCTATACCCACCACTGCCAGACCTACAGATACCACCAGAGCTGCATCTTCCTCCTCCAGAGCTGGAGCCTCCTCCATACCCTGAGCCTCCTTCTCCACAGGTAGACCCACCACTGCCAGACCTACAGATACCACCAGAGCTGCATCTTCCTCCTCCAGCGCTGGAGCCTCCTCCATCCCCTGAGCCTCCTTCTCCACAGGTAGACCCACCACTGCCAGACCTACAGATACCACCAGAGCTGCATCTTCCTCCTCCAGCGCTGGAGCCTCCTCCATCCCCTGAGCCTCCTTCTCCACAGGTAGACCCACCACTGCCAGACCTACAGATACCACCAGAGCTGCATCTTCCTCCTCCAGCGCTGGAGCCTCCTCCATAGCTCTGGCCACTTCCGGAGATGGAGCCTCTCCTGCCAGAGCTGGAGCCTCCTCCATAACTGTGGTCACCTCCAGAGATGGAACCTCCACTGCCATAGCTTGATCCTCCTCCATAGCTGTGGCCACCTCCAGAGATGGACCCACCACTGCCGTAGCTTGATCCTCCCCCTCCAGAGATGGAGCCTCTCCTGCCAGAGCTGGAGCCTCCTCCATAACTGTGGTCACCTCCCGAGATGGAACCTCCACTGCCTGAGCCTCCTCCTCCACAGATGGCCCCACCACTGCCATAGCTCCCTCCTCCTCCAGAGATGGAACCTCTCCTGCCTGAGCTGCTGCCACCACCAGAGCTCATCCCTCCACTGTGGGGACAGCATCTGCCAGAGCTGGAGCCTCCTCCATAACTGTGGTCACCTCCCGAGATGGAACCTCCACTGCCTGAGCCTCCTCCTCCACAGATGGCCCCACCACTGCCATAGCTCCCTCCTCCTCCAGAGATGGAACCTCTCCTGCCTGAGCTGCTGCCACCACCAGAGCTCATCCCTCCACTGTGGGGACAGCATCTGCCAGAGCTGGAGCCTCCTCCATAACTGTGGTCACCTCCCGAGATGGA
This sequence comes from Calidris pugnax, assembly GCF_001431845.1. NCBI lineage: Eukaryota > Metazoa > Chordata > Aves > Charadriiformes > Scolopacidae > Calidris > Calidris pugnax. The sequence goes on along the minus strand of NW_015091014.1, from coordinate 70,425 downwards.
ACCTCCACTGCCTGAGCCTCCTCCTCCACAGATGGACCCACCACTGCCATAGCTCGATCCTCCTCCAGAGATGGAACCTCTCCTGCCTGAGCTGCTGCCACCACCAGAGCTCATCCCACCACTCGGGGGACTGCATCTGCCAGAGCTGGAGCCTCCTCCATAGCTCTGGCCACCTCCGGAGATGGAGCCTCTTCTGCCTGAGCTGCTGCCACCACCAGAGCTCATCCCACCACTCGGGGGACTGCATCTGCCAGAGCTGGAGCCTCCTCCATAGCTCTGGCCACCTCCGGAGATGGAGCCTCTTCTGCCTGAGCTGCTGCCACCACCAGAGCTCATCCCACCACTCGGGGGACTGCATCTGCCAGAGCTGGAGCCTCCTCCATAGCTCTGGCCACCTCCGGAGATGGAGCCTCTTCTGCCTGAGCTGCTGCCACCACCAGAGCTCATCCCACCACTCGGGGGACTGCATCTGCCAGAGCTGGAGCCTCCTCCATAGCTCTGGCCACCTCCGGAGATGGAGCCTCTTCTGCCTGAGCTGCTGCCACCACCAGAGCTCATCCCACCACTCGGGGGACTGCATCTGCCAGAGCTGGAGCCTCCTCCATAGCTCTGGCCACTTCCGGAGATGGAGCCTCTCCTGCCTGAGCTGCTGCCACCACCAGAGTTCATCCCACCGCTGTGGGGACTGCATCTGCCAGAGCTGGAGCCTCCTCCATAACTGTGGCCACCTCCAGATATGGAACCTCTCCTGCCTGAGCTTTCTCCTCCTCCATACCCTGAGCCTCCTCCACCACAGATGGACCCACCACTGCCATAGCTGGATCCTCCTCCATAGCTGTGGCCACCTCCAGAGATGGACCCGCCACTGCCATAGCTCCCTCCTCCTTCAGAGATGGAGCCTCTCCTGCCAGAGCTGGAGCCTCCTCCATACCCTGAACCTCCTTCTCCACAGATGGACCCACCACTGCCATAGCTTGATCCTCCTCCAGAGATGGAGCCTCTCCTGCCAGAGCTGGAGCCTCCTCCATAGCTCTGGCCATCTCCAGAGATGGAGCCTCTCCTGCCAGAGCTGGAGCCTCCTCCATAGCTCTGGCCATCTCCAGAGATGGAGCCTCTCCTGCCAGAGCTGGAGCCTCCTCCATAGCTCTGGCCATCTCCAGAGATGGAGCCTCTCCTGCCAGAGCTGGAGCCTCCTCCATAGCTCTGGCCATCTCCAGAGATGGAGCCTCTCCTGCCAGAGCTGGAGCCTCCTCCATAGCTCTGGCCATCTCCAGAGATGGAGCCTCTCCTGCCAGAGCTGGAGCCTCCTCCATAGCTCTGGCCATCTCCAGAGATGGAGCCTCTCCTGCCAGAGCTGGAGCCTCCTCCATAGCTCTGGCCATCTCCAGAGATGGAGCCTCTCCTGCCAGAGCTGGAGCCTCCTCCATAGCTCTGGCCATCTCCAGAGATGGAGCCTCTCCTGCCAGAGCTGGAGCCTCCTCCATAGCTCTGGCCATCTCCAGAGATGGAGCCTCTCCTGCCAGAGCTGGAGCCTCCTCCATAGCTCTGGCCATCTCCAGAGATGGAGCCTCTCCTGCCAGAGCTGGAGCCTCCTCCATAGCTCTGGCCATCTCCAGAGATGGAGCCTCTCCTGCCAGAGCTGGAGCCTCCTCCATAGCTCTGGCCATCTCCAGAGATGGAGCCTCTCCTGCCAGAGCTGGAGCCTCCTCCATAGCTCTGGCCATCTCCAGAGATGGAGCCTCTCCTGCCAGAGCTGGAGCCTCCTCCATAGCTCTGGCCATCTCCAGAGATGGAGCCTCTCCTGCCAGAGCTGGAGCCTCCTCCATAGCTCTGGCCATCTCCAGAGATGGAGCCTCTCCTGCCAGAGCTGGAGCCTCCTCCATAGCTCTGGCCATCTCCAGAGATGGAGCCTCTCCTGCCAGAGCTGGAGCCTCCTCCATAGCTCTGGCCATCTCCAGAGATGGAGCCTCTCCTGCCAGAGCTGGAGCCTCCTCCATAGCTCTGGCCATCTCCAGAGATGGAGCCTCTCCTGCCAGAGCTGGAGCCTCCTCCATAGCTCTGGCCATCTCCAGAGATGGAGCCTCTCCTGCCAGAGCTGGAGCCTCCTCCATAGCTCTGGCCATCTCCAGAGATGGAGCCTCTCCTGCCAGAGCTGGAGCCTCCTCCATAGCTCTGGCCATCTCCAGAGATGGAGCCTCTCCTGCCAGAGCTGGAGCCTCCTCCATAGCTCTGGCCATCTCCAGAGATGGAGCCTCTCCTGCCAGAGCTGGAGCCTCCTCCATAGCTCTGGCCATCTCCAGAGATGGAGCCTCTCCTGCCAGAGCTGGAGCCTCCTCCATAGCTCTGGCCATCTCCAGAGATGGAGCCTCTCCTGCCAGAGCTGGAGCCTCCTCCATAGCTCTGGCCATCTCCAGAGATGGAGCCTCTCCTGCCAGAGCTGGAGCCTCCTCCATAGCTCTGGCCATCTCCAGAGATGGAGCCTCTCCTGCCAGAGCTGGAGCCTCCTCCATAGCTCTGGCCATCTCCAGAGATGGAGCCTCTCCTGCCAGAGCTGGAGCCTCCTCCATAGCTCTGGCCATCTCCAGAGATGGAGCCTCTCCTGCCAGAGCTGGAGCCTCCTCCATAGCTCTGGCCATCTCCAGAGATGGAGCCTCTCCTGCCAGAGCTGGAGCCTCCTCCATAGCTCTGGCCATCTCCAGAGATGGAGCCTCTCCTGCCAGAGCTGGAGCCTCCTCCATAGCTCTTGCCACCTCCAGAGATGGAGTGTCCACTGCCTGAGCTCCCTCCTCCTCCACCAGAGATGGAGCCTTTTCCTCCTGAGCTTCCTCCTCCATACCCAGAGCTTCCACCACAGATTGACCCACCACCGCCAGAGCTCCCTCCTCCTCCACCAGAGATGGAGCCTTTTCCTCCTGAGCTTCCTCCTCCATACCCAGAGCTTCCACCACAGATTGACCCACCACCGCCAGAGCTCCCTCCTCCTCCACCAGAGATGGAGCCTTTTCCTCCTGAGCTTCCTCCTCCATACCCAGAGCTTCCACCACAGATTGACCCACCACCGCCAGAGCTCCCTCCTCCTCCACCAGAGATGGAGCCTTTTCCTCCTGAGCTTCCTCCTCCATACCCAGAGCTTCCACCACAGATTGACCCACCACCGCCAGAGCTCCCTCCTCCTCCACCAGAGATGGAGCCTTTTCCTCCTGAGCTTCCTCCTCCATACCCAGAGCTTCCACCACAGATTGACCCACCACCGCCAGAGCTCCCTCCTCCTCCACCAGAGATGGAGCCTTTTCCTCCTGAGCTTCCTCCTCCATACCCAGAGCTTCCACCACAGATTGACCCACCACCGCCAGAGCTCCCTCCTCCTCCACCAGAGATGGAGCCTTTTCCTCCTGAGCTTCCTCCTCCATACCCAGAGCTTCCACCACAGATTGACCCACCACCGCCAGAGCTCCCTCCTCCTCCACCAGAGATGGAGCCTTTTCCTCCTGAGCTTCCTCCTCCATACCCAGAGCTTCCACCACAGATTGACCCACCACCGCCAGAGCTCCCTCCTCCTCCACCAGAGATGGAGCCTTTTCCTCCTGAGCTTCCTCCTCCATACCCAGAGCTTCCACCACAGATTGACCCACCACCGCCAGAGCTCCCTCCTCCTCCACCAGAGATGGAGCCTTTTCCTCCTGAGCTTCCTCCTCCATACCCAGAGCTTCCACCACAGATTGACCCACCACCGCCAGAGCTCCCTCCTCCTCCACCAGAGATGGAGCCTTTTCCTCCTGAGCTTCCTCCTCCATACCCAGAGCTTCCACCACAGATTGACCCACCACCGCCAGAGCTCCCTCCTCCTCCACCAGAGATGGAGCCTTTTCCTCCTGAGCTTCCTCCTCCATACCCAGAGCTTCCACCACAGATTGACCCACCACCGCCAGAGCTCCCTCCTCCTCCACCAGAGATGGAGCCTTTTCCTCCTGAGCTTCCTCCTCCATACCCAGAGCTTCCACCACAGATTGACCCACCACCGCCAGAGCTCCCTCCTCCTCCACCAGAGATGGAGCCTTTTCCTCCTGAGCTTCCTCCTCCATACCCAGAGCTTCCACCACAGATTGACCCACCACCGCCAGAGCTCCCTCCTCCTCCACCAGAGATGGAGCCTTTTCCTCCTGAGCTTCCTCCTCCATACCCAGAGCTTCCACCACAGATTGACCCACCACCGCCAGAGCTCCCTCCTCCTCCAGAGATGGAGCCTTTTCCTCCTGAGCTTCCTCCTCCATACCCAGAGCCTCCACCACAGATGGACCCATGACCGCCAGAACCCATTCCCCATCCTCCAGTGCTTCTGCCTTTTCCTCCTCCAGAGATCGGCCCTTTGCTTCTGCCACCTCCAGAGCTCAACCCTCCCTTTACACCTTTCAAGCCTCCAGACTGTACTCCAAAGACTCCAGTAGCACTTGCATTGTGGTCAATGACACCTGAAAGAAATGGAAACGATGTCCACCTTAGTCTTTATACCCCAAAAATTATAACCATACATAAGTATTTATATCATCTGTGCTCATCGAGTCTCCTCTTGTGGTCATAGTCATGTCTTTGAAAAGGGGCTACAATGATCTTCATTTTAGTAGACGTACCTATGAAATGTTTTCTGATGTGGATCTGGCTTTATTAGATTTATCTTTTAGGTCAACACTCAGTGCAGCCCTTCCTGTAAGGCCAGGAGGTTTCTCTCTCCTTTAGCTGCCCTTCTATTCCCACAGTTTTTAGGATTAGATTTTTTTTTTTTTCAGTTCTGACATGTACCACAAAGACCTAGAGAAGAAGTGAGGTGTTCCCCACTTCCTACAAATTTGGCTGAAAATAGCCAATGATTTTCGAAGTCAGTAGCTAAGTGGTGACATATGAATCCATACACACTTGAATTCACACACACACACGCTCACGAGGGACTAACATTTGCTTCATTTTCCCAGGAAACTGGACCAGGGACTAAGAGAGGTGGTTCTGATGGTGGGTGTTAATTACCACAGACAAACAAAATGGTAACAATGCCCTTAAAGCAAAGCCTTGAGATACTCACAGATGGTGGCCGGGGAGCCTTCCTGTATCCTGTGAAGGAAAAGTGACATTGAGACAAAGAACCCAATAAAAATACAAGTCAGATGAGGCTCTACCAGTACACCAATGAAAGAGATCACACCTTCCAGGCAACAATTCGTCCTGGAGGTCTAAGTGATAGATCAAAGGACTGGGGACACTGCTTTGTACAGGTCCTTCTATCCAGGATGAATAGTTCATCCTTACCTGGCCTCCTCCTCCTCGAGGAGCGATCTGTACATGGCAATTTCAATATCCAGGGCCAATTTCACATTCAGCAGCTCCTGATAATCATGGAGAAGGCGAGTCAGATCATCTTTGGCCTCCTGCAGGGCATTTTCCAGCTCCTGAAGCTTTTGTTGGCCGTCTTTGATGGCAGAGTTCCCACGCTGCTCAGCATCTTTGATGGTTTCTTGGAGGCCAGAATTCTGGAGAGGGGACAAAGAGAATGTGTCCACTTCCCTTCTACGGGACCAGGATTGTCAAACCCTTCTGGCAGCCCTTGGAAATGAAAAGACCTGCCTCAACAACAGAAGGTACGTTAGACTGGGTAAATTAACCCAAATTAAACCCCAATATAGGGAGCCAAAATCGAGATCTGCTTCATTTTGAAGAGAAAACATCACCTTTAGGTTTGCCTCCAAAGGACAGGCTACGTTGTACTCCACCACATGGAAGTGACTTAGCTAATTTAGTCATGTTGGAAAGTATCAGCTTTACCTTTTTTTTCGCAATTTCAATTTCTTGTTGTATCCTTTGGACCTGCCTGGTGAGTTCCTGGATTTCCTGGTAACTGCCCCGCAGTTGCTCGCGTTGATTTACCCACATGTTCTGGAGGTCCTGGTACTGATGTGCAGAGAAGAGAAGAGATATTTTTGATTTCTTTTCCATCAAGGAGACAGATTTGCCTCCCTGTCTTGTTGGTGTCTACTCACCCTGCCCTGATACATGGCATCTACTTCAGCTTTGCTTCTCTGAGCAATTGCCTCATATTCCTGCCTGACTTCTTCAATGATGCCGTCCATATTGAGTTCTCTGTGGTTGTCCATGGACAGAATGACATTGGTGTTGCCAACTACTGTTTGCAGCTGGGACAGTTCCTGCAAGGAAAACAAGATTTTTGGACTTTAGCAGTTCACGTGAGCAGTCTGGGTCGTGTTATGAGGGAAGAAATGGCACCCTCTGGCCAGTTACCCACTGGAACTCCCCTTCCTGCATCCCCCAGGTCCTACTGTTCACCACCAGTGTTAATTTTCAAGTGTCTCTTCCAACCTTTGTGACACACCAAACCCTCTTTTCCCCCATGGATAAAAAAGGAACTTGGAAGATCAAAGGCCAAGGATGATCCACTCTCCACACCAAAAAAAAATCCTGTTCAGGCAAAATTTCTGGGAACCTTCAAAAGATACAAGTCCTTCAAGACCTGAGGGTAAGTTTTTCACCTGAGAAGGATACTCACAGCTTCGTGTAGGCACCTGAGGAACTCAAGCTGCTGCTTCAGTATTTCCACCCGAACATCAAACTCCATTTTTCCCATGTAGGCACTGTCTAGTTCCTGTTTAAAACAAAACAAAACAAAACAAAAAAGCCATAGGCATATTTGTGGAATTCTTGCAAGACTTGGTACATTTCTTTAAAGCCTTCACTCTTGGGGTGAAACAATGGCCTACGAATCTCAGATTTCCTTTGAAAAGCAATTGGAACAAAGAGAAATTTTTTGACTCTTAGAAGAAAAGAATGGTTTGGAAATAAGCAAAATGGTTGCGGCAGAACATGGAAACATAGATTGCATTAATTCTCCTAATAAAAAGTTGAATAAATTTTCTATTCTGCCACCTAAGCCACCTGTAGACATTATTTAACACCTAATAACAGTGTCTCTCCTGGGTTGTGATTGAGTGACTAGAGAAAGACCACTTTTTAGATATTCATCTCACAAAGGACTGATTCGGGCTCTAGAGAAATTATTTCTCTCTGGTCTTACAGTTAAAAGCTTAGGTTTTCAATTATTTCTGTCAAAGTTAAGCAAAGACCTTGCTTTTGAAAACCTCAGCATCCACCCATTTATTGCTCTATTTCTGAGTCTCTGGTTTAGCTTTGTTCTTGGATTACTCCACCTTTTTAAGCTCCACAAACTCCTCCTCTGTAGATGCGCGTTTGTTGATCTCATCCTCGAATCTGTTGCAGCAGAGAAAAGAGAGAGGCAGTTCTTATTTTTTAGTCAAGTGGAACAGAAACCAAAAGGAATCATCCAAAAGAAAATGTGCTAAGTTTTCATTTAACTGCCGTTTCTGGCAACTGCAAAGACAACTGCAAAACTATGGGCTAAATTATGGAACAAAGTGGGATAGAAATAGATCAGTTCCAACACGTAATTCTGAATGAAACCCCATTTTTCAGAGCTCTGGACATATATTATCTTCTGGGTGCAGCTAAGCCAGAAGAAGTGATGACTCTTCTCAACTTCACCCCACTGCTCAGCTCTGCCCCTCCCCACACAACTGGTAGTTGACCACAACTACCAGGAGGAGTAAGGAGTCCTGGGCTACTCATTGCTTGGGGGAGGAAGGCCATGAAGGAGGACAGGAGGAGGGAATCATAGAATATCAGGTTGGAAGGGAGCTCAAGGATCACCTGGTCCAACCTTTCTTGGCAAAACCCAACATTTCTTGGGAAAGCAAAGGAGAGTGGGGTACATCTGTGGGGTTTTTGATTTTCTTCTCACTGCTCCGGATTATACCCTCACCAAATCTGCTTTAGTCTTCCAACATCAAAGTCAAGTCCCATAGTGAACCTGCTGCAGATTAGTGCTATAATGGCTACAAAACTCTTGGAGGTGAGAAGCTGAGCTGTCCCAGAGCATGATTATCAGCGCCTTGGAAAATTCCAGCATGCCTTTTCCCAGAGAAGCTGTGGCTGCCCCATCCCTGGGTGGGTTCAAGGCCAGGTTGGACAGGGCTTGGTGCAACCTGGGCTGATGGGAAGTGGCCCTGCCTAGGGCAGAGGGTGGAATGAGATGAGCTTTAAGTTCCCTTCCAGCCCAAACCATTCTGTGATTCTATGACTTGTGATTATTCACCTTTTTTTATAATCTTCAACCAGATGAAGCATATTATACGCTTCGGGATCCAGCTGCTCCTTCTGGTTCTGGAGCATTTCCAGCTGCCTCTGCAGGTTGCTGATGTAGGATTGGAAGAAAGAGGTGATATTTCTGCTCTCTTCTGGTCGTGTGCTTTGTTGCTGCAGAAGTTCCCATTTGGCCATCAAGGCCTGGTTCTGCCGCTCAAGACATTGAACCTGAAAGGCAGAGCAGAAGAACATCTCAGCCACTAGAAAGCTCTGAGGGAAACACAGTCCCTACAGCAAATCTAATCTCAATCAATATTTCCAGCCCAGTAACATCTAGAGGTTTCATCAGGTGGGACCAACGCACGAGAGAGCTTAGACTAATGGGGGGACACCTCTTTTTTCCCCAATCTGCTGCATAATTTTTACTACTGCTTCTCAAAGTTGATGCTTAAATCTTCGCTGGCTTTTCAGTTGTTGAATTCACAATATTTAAGGGGGTGATTGGGGTGGAAGGAGACTTCACATGTTTCCGAAGTACCTTGGACACCCAAACACATGAGAAGAGTTCACCCCCTCTCAGAAGACCACACAGGACCTCTCCCTAGCTTTATCTTGCCTTAGAGAAGGTCAGAAAGACCTGTAACAAGCAGAGACGGTATTTTTGGAAAACCAGAAGGAGAGCACCTCTCCAGCTGGGATGCTGAACTGGTTGTGACCTGGCAGCCAACATCCAGAAGGTTTAAGGAAAAAGGAGTCAAAAATTTTTCAGGACTAAGCCACGCTTAAAACTTCTGGGTGCAACCAACACCTTTTCTGTAGGCTGATACAAGAAGCCCTTAATTCTTCACACGTAACAAATACTAAAAGTTTCCACCCCACGCAGAGACACATGTCACCACCCAAACAGAGGCACATGTCAGGTCTGTGTGGGTGGAAGCAGTTTTGAGGATGTTGTGTTCCTGTGTCTGTGAGTAGAAAGGAATGAGAAGCTAAAGCTGCAGGCAGAGGTGAAAGCATTGTAGCATCAGCCAAAGAAAGAGGTCAAGAAGAAAGACGTGGGGGCCACTAGCCACGCAAAAGAGGCTGGGACCTCCAAGCAAAGAACTGACTTCTTGTTTTGTAATTTGGAGAAATGCAACATTTTCCTTCACTTGAGAAACAGAAACACATCAAGGATGTCCAAGTCCCTCACCCATTTCTCCTGCTGGCACCAAGAATTCTCAGCCCTCGGACCATTTCTAACCACACGGAAACCTTCCTCCTCAAAAGAGAGGTGAGTCAATGTGTTAGTGACATCCCAGCAGTTTGCTATTGTCCTGCCATAAAAGATGACTCGGAGATACTTATCCCAGGGCTAAATGCAACTCACGCAGCAGTGTTTATAGCAAGCTATTAAGACTTTTAACACCAGCATAAGGGAACCCGGCCAACGCTGTGATTTTGGGGGGGGAGAAGATGCAATGTGAAGGTGTCCCCGTGTCTCACACCAACAGAGCAGCATCCCTTGTATTTCCCCCTTTCCCAGATAACAAGTGGTAAAGAGAACAGGGACTCACCTTATCGATGAATGATGCAAATTTGTTGTTGAGAGCCTTAATCTGCTCTTTCTCATCTGACCGCACCCTCTGGAACTCAGGGTCAACTTGCACTTGGATTGGCCTCAGCAGGCTGGTATTGACGTGGACCTCCTCGATGCCTCTGCTGACACCAGCCTGCCCATAGCCCTGGCCAGCCCCTTGTTCACCAAAGGCACTTCTACCAAGGCTTCCTCCAAATGCCTCCCTGCCTGAACTTCCTCCATACGTGGTACCAAGCCCTGCTTCCCCACCTTGAAAGGCTCCTACAAAATATCCTCTCCTACCAAAGCCCCTGTCAAGGTACCTCCTTCCACCAAATCCCAGGCACCTTCCATATCCTCTTTCTTCTCCTCCGTAGCCTCCACCAGCAAAAACATTCCTAAACCCACCAAGGTTGTGGAGGCTCCTGCTGCCATAACCATACCCATAACCACCGTATCTTTCTTCTCCTCTGTTGTCTTCACAGTAGGTGGATAAATTTCTCCCACCACCCAGCGTGCCACAGTGAGCAGAAGAAGAACTGAAATTCCCATCCCCAAATCTGAAGAAACGGTGGCTCATGGTGTCCCTTTCAGAGCGTTAAAAGATGAGAGAGCAGGTGGGGAAGGTTGTTACACGGGAGGAGAAATGAGCTTGAAGGATCCTCTGCTCCTCTGGTGGGGGTGATGGAAGTTCTCCTTTATACTTTCTGGAGGAGTTAGTCTCCATTCCGTGGTAATTAGCAGGTCTCTTAATGTTGTTATTGGGTTTGGTTCATCAGGCAGCAATTAATGGCCGCCCGAAGAGAGGTCAGAGTAAACACCACTCACCAATGGAGTAATTGTGAAAGTCCCCAAATCCTGCCTGACTCATGAGCTTTGCTCAGATGAGATCTCCTTATCTCATTAGCCTGCCCTCCATCATTAATTACAGCTCGCACAGTTATCCGTGCACATTACCATGGTTTGTGCTCTCAAAATTCCCCACCTCTTTTGGTATGTCATTCGGTGAGACACAAGGCCTCGATATTGTCCTCATATTGACTTGGGGGTGGCTCACCTTGCTTCACCGTGCCACCAGGAGAACCTCCTACAGAAAGAAGCTCCCTTAGCTCCCCATTCTCCATTTTCCCCCATTCCCAGTATATCTGCCCATGACTGGGTGCTTCTTCAGGGAGAGGGAAGGTGGTGTGATCTGCTCTTCTTGCTAATGGCATTATAAAAAATTAAATCTATCTGCCTTTGCTTCATAAAGCTGAAATAGTGTCTAGAAAACAGAAAAAAAAATGAATCTCCTTCTATGAATTTTAGCTTTAAATAAATGGACACAGAGGCTTAAATGGAACAGAGAAAAGTCTGAGATAAACGTTAATAAATTAAACCAAACATTTAAGTATTAAAGGTTAAGGTGCGGTCATCTTAGGGGACAGAAGACCCATCACTTCCATATACCAGGACTCTTGGCCCTTCCACTACGACTGCTCCTCCTCTCCCAAGTGGGGGTTGTTAGAACTGAAACTACCTGTTTGTGGGTCACATTTTTAAAGGCCACTAGACGCTGAGATGTCAAATACAGAGTTGGGCTCCAAGCTTTTCTACCCAGGTTCTCCCACTGAGCATCTGCCTGGTCCATCCCTCTTTCCTCTCCTCGTCTCCCTGCAGGACTCCACCTCTCCAGCCTGAGCACACCCTGGCGCAAGATGTGATGGCCATGGACTCACGAAAAGGCATTTGGGAGTCAATTCCTGCTGCTGACAATGGCACTAAGAGCCTTCAGCCTTGACTACCATCTCCAGAAGACAACTGAGAGCTGGTGCATGCTCTCCAAAGGCTGTGGTGGAACAATTTCCACATGGCAAACAGCTTCCCTTTGTCCCCTACACGCAACAGGTTTCACCCAAAGGGATGTTCTTCCTTCCAAAGGGGCAGGGTGAGGCCACACCAGGAGCCCTTCAGTTGTATAGAGGTTTTGTGGTCGGGGCTTCATAACCTCCATTGAGAAAGTGCCTCATAATTCGCTTAAATGAAAGGTTTGTGGAGAGAGGCAGGAGCTGTTATTAGACCAGCTGATGTATCTAGAAGCAGAGATTTTGGGCACTCAATGACCAGATGAAAGGCTTTTTCCAGCAGTAGACACAAGATTTTCCAGACAGCTAGGAAAGAAGTTCTACTCTTCCCTACCAAACTTGGTCTCTTGAAGCCTTACACTGGGAACGGCCAACTGGTGGCCCGGACCTTCCATTCCAGCTACTTTTTTTTGTAATTAAACTTTGCCAGTTACCTACATTTTACTAAGAATTTAAACCAAATTTCCTAACTGATTTTCCCCTTCATATATAAAAAAAACCCAAAACTGATTTTGACTGGGAATTGTGTGTCCCACTGGAAAGAATAATTATGGTGAACACTAAAAATGTGTCATGTCCAGGATTTCAATGTGAGTGGGGGAAATCTGGACACAGATCCACTTTGACACGTCTGGGTAAGGTTTACCAAAAGATAAGGATTTTACACAATATCTTTCCTGTATGGTTTTAATTGGGGTCAGTATCTTCTAGCTGCTGGTGCGTCTCAAGAGAAACCAGTGTAACTTGTCCTCCTTCGCTCCCATATTTTCGGTCAAGCTGAAAGATGCTTCCAGAACTGTATCCACTCCCTGCAAAATCCTCTGTAGGACAAACCGTGTCCAATCAATGCCGAGATTGAAACTTCCATGTGACCTTGGAGCTGTTATTAGGCTCAGGTAAGGATTAGGAGGACAAGGCATGACTTCACGTCAGGAGGAGATGAGACTCCATGGACATGACCCGTGATTTTCCATGTGAGGTCTGAACTAAAAGAGATGAACTGACAATTACTTGACAACACACAGAAGAGTTTCTAAGGCATTGCTGGTTTTCACCCGCCTGTTGAGTTTGTGAACAGCTACTTTGGGTGCAACTCATCTTCATCCCTTCTCTTTCCATTGTGAGTGGCTCATTCCAACGCACGCTGCGCCAGACAATACTCAGGACCATCCACATGGATATTGGAAGGAAGCGTTATGACCCAGGGGAGGGAACACCCACAGACCAAACGATCCGGCTCTGTGCAGCAGAAATGTCTATCCAAAAATCGCTGCCCTAAATACATACATCAACCCGCTGCATGGAGCAAAGGGGGTGGCAACTCGTGCAGAACCAACTGCAGCGATCAGAGGTGGCCGCGTCCCGCTGGAGAAGGCCTCCTGCAAACCTTCCATGAGATGAGGAGCCACCCCACCTCCACGTGCCGCGATAATCCCGAGCGTGTGGGCTGCTGTTGCGATCGCCGCTGGCACCGGCTCGGCCTTGGCACAACAGACCAAGCCACACCTGAACCTGTCGAGCTGGCTCCAGACCTGGCAGTGCATCCAGAGGGATGTCCATGCATCCTGTGGATGAAGGTGGAGGGAGCTTCCTGTGACACCTTCCTCTTTCCTGGCGTCACTCTTGGATGCACTGGGGGAACTTCTGCTGCCCCTGATCCTTCAAAAGAAAGAGCAAAACAGTTCCCAACATGCAGGAAGAGATGCTGAGGAGAGAACAAAAGGAAGAGAATTTTCAAAAAACCTTGTAATGGCAGGGGGGAAAAAAAGTGAATTGCTGATATTCTACCAAAGATGGGAGGGCTTTGTTGATGGGTTGGTACAAGTGGGTACTGCCTCCAGCTGGTTGGAAACAGGTTTTGGGGGGGGAAATGTCCTTTTACCTTTGGTAAAGGGAAGCATTTTGGGGATATGCTGTGGTCAAATTGCAGAGGATCAGGGTGGGGGCAAGGACGAGAGGTGAGGGGGCAGACCTGGCCACTCCAAACAAGGTGAGCTCCATGAAGAGGAACTTGGTGCAGGACCTGTCATTGCCTTCTCTATCAGGAGCTGCTCCATAATACAAGGAAGCAACTGGTGGACCATGGTGTTTCAGATGAGAAGAGGCAACAGCACATCTCTGCTTGCATAGGAGAGGATTCTTCTTGAGTAGAGTAAGGACAACAAGTAGAATAAGGTGGAGACCAAGAAGTGGAGTGGGAAGTGATGGAAAGCCTGTGAGGAGCAAGGAGAGCTAACCCTGGAGCTACAAACCTCTCCTCGACCTGGCTGTGAGCCTGCGTAGTGGCTTTAGAATAGACCTTTGACTGTGAGAAAGCCAGGGTAAGGCAGGATGAACTCTACCTGGAGCGGGACAGGTCCCCTTCTTCCAGGGGTAGGTCCCTTCCCACCGTGGTCTTGCCTGTTGGGGACACTTGGAGTGGGGCAAGGGGTGGACTGCGATAAGGCTTGGTTTTAGCCTCAGGTCTGGACCAGCAGCTGTTCTTCTGATACAAAACACAGCATCACTCTGCCTTGAAAACCCGTTAACAAAATGACCAATGGCTATTTTAATAAATAGATAATTATTCTGGGTTAACAGGAAGGTAAACAAGTCAATAACTTGCTTATAGCCACCTATAATATTAAATTGTCTATTCAGAAAATACTAATCATAATTATGATATCTGTTAATCTCCTATTTCCCCTGCAAGAATGTGAAAGTATCAATTTAGCATAACGTGTAAAAATAGTAAAGTAATTTCTCTATTGCTGTTATTATTCACAGCTACAGTGAACGGATGAGGTAGAAATGAGGTAGAAGCTTATTCTTTTTTTTTTGACTTTATTGGCTAACCCAATGCAAAACACCCTGCTCTCTGATCCCTGACAGCTCCTGGAGGCTGAGCAAGTCCTGGTTCCTCCACACGCAGCAAACCTGCAGCTGATGCCCCGGAGCTGGGGCGTGTGGAGCTAGAGCAAGGCAGAGATGGAATCTCCAAAGGGTTTCAGGAGGAGGAGAAATACGGCGTGCAGAAAAAAATAAAAGAAAAAAAAAAGAAAAATGAGGATGAAGAGGAAACTGGGTTGAACTTTAGGTTAAATGCACCCGGTGTCATGAGAAAACATGACTTTTTTTCCCTTTGTGCAGCCGCTCCCCAGCAGAAAAATAGTCAAGGCACATGGCACCTGTGATAAAAATAGAGGAATAATATTATTGGATTGGACATGAGGAAAAAATTATTTATTTAGACTGGACATCAGGAAAAAATTCTTCACAGAAAGCGTGGTCAGTCACTGGAATAGGCTGCCCAGGGAGGTGGTCAAGTCACCATCCCTGAATGTGTTCAGAGTCATTTAGATGCAGTGCTGGGGGATATGGAGTAGGGGAGAACTTTGTAGAGTGGGGTTGATGGTTGGACTCAATGATCCCAAGAGTCTTTTCCAACCTGAACGATTCTATGATTCTATATTCGGGCAGCTTCATGATCAAGATCTAAGTGGGAATAAGCAAAGGGAGCTGCTGAAACTTCAGTAGTTGGCACCAGCAACCAGAGCTCCCAGGAATGGTCTGAGAGTTGGGGACTTCAGGGACCACTTCCAGGAGGAGCCCAGGACAAGCAGATGAACCCCCATCTGGTCCTACTGTGGCGCGGTTCATCTGGTCCAACCACCCATGGTGGGGTTCATCTCACTGCTCTGGACCCACTGAAGCTGTGGGGAGGGAGGGAGAGGCTGGGCTCACCTGAAGCCCATCCCCCTCCCTCTTTCCAAGGTCTCTTTTAGCAGACAAAGGCATTAAACACCCCAGTAGTTCCTTCCAGTTTAAAAAAATTTAAGAAAACACAAGAAAAGCCTTCCATGCTCAACAAATCAGCCTTTCCAAGGGCAACAAGGGACCCTGTAGCTCCCTTGGTCAAGAGCAGAGGTTGAGAACATGCTCAGAGGGCTGCGGCAAGCATCAAAAGACACTGTTTATGATTGAGAACAATTTTAATAACACCCCTTCCCACAGGAAGTTGAAACAGCTGGAAATAATTCTGGCAGATGTTCAAAATCTGGTAAACAATGTGATTACAGGTCTGCAGAAGAAGTGGGTCCCAGTTCTGCCTTCTCTGGGCAGTGTCATCACATCTGGGAGGTTCACCACACCCAGTCACACTTAGGTATCACCTGGGGTGGCCTCTCAATTGGCTTAGAGCTGATAATTAGTCCAATCAAGGTCAGGCTTCGTGATCAATTGAGTAAATCACTCTTTTGAGCTATTGGAGCCTCAATTGCTATCATTAGCTCTGCAGCATCAATAACATCATCCACAGGTCAACAAAACAGGTGGAGAAAAGGTAAAGCAGCACAAAAAGCACCAGAACTTTGATTATTTTCAAAGTAGACCTCCTGGTCAGCAGGGAAAGGGCTTGAAGAAGAGTCACCCAATGGAGGCATCATGTGATGCCCAACTCTGAAGATGAGCATTCTGACTCATCTGTCATTTAGGCTCTTTGCAGAGCTGGTGAAGAGATTCAGCCCTAGTTTCACTCCCCTACCCTGGGCAGGGACACCTCCCACCAGACCAGGTTGCCCAAAGCCCCCTCCAACCTGGCCTTGAACCCCTCCAGGGATGGGGCAGCCACAGCTTCTCGGGGCAACCTGGGCCAGGCTCTCACCACCCTCACACCAAAGAAGTTCTTCCCCACATCTCAGCTCCATCTCCCCTCTTCCAGTGCCAAACCCTTCCCCTTTGTCCCATCACTCCCCTCCCTGATTAGGAGTCCCCCTCAGCTTTCCTGGAGCCCCTTTAGGGACTGGAAGGGGCTCTAAGGTCTCCCCGGAGCCTTCTCTTCTCCAGGCTGGACCCCCCCAACTCTCTCAGCCTGTCCTTCCAGCAGAGGGTCTCCCGCCCTCCCAGCATCTCCATGGCCTCCTCCGGCCCCTCTCCAACAGCTCCATGTCCTCCTGATGTCCCCAGAGCCAGAGGCAGCACTGCAGAGGGGTGTCCCCAGAGTAGAGCAGAGGGGCAGAGTCACCAAGTCTTTCCCAAATCATGCTGCTTTCAATTCTTCCTGCGCTAGAAGAGGTCAACAACATACAACAGTTTTGAAAACAGTTGTTTGTTGTCACTGGGAACCTCAGAAAGGGCCATCAATGGTCTGTGCGAGGTGCTCTACAAGCAAAGACAGTCACACATCGTCACCAGAGCCCCCTTGGAGCCCCAGGGATGCTGGCTCTGTACCCTGCAGGGAGATAAACTGCTAACTCTTCGCAATAAAGAGGAATTTAGATTGATCTTTTATGCATTAAAAATATTTCCTGGGCCCTCTAGTGGTGCTTGGCACAGTCCCTGCTTTAAAAACTATCCAGAGCAGCAGTTTTCTGCAGACCTTGGTGTAAAAACCACCATCCAAGCATGGCCAAAGGGTACCCAGAGCCTGAAGTAGCCCATTGAGTTTCCCAGTGCTTGGGCAGCCTGGTGTGAGCAACCTCAGCCATCGCATCCAAGCACAAGACAAACTCCCCTGACCAAGGCCCAACTTTCCTCCCTCATATTCCAGAAAAAAAGATCAAACTACCTACCCCCAAGTACCAAATCCCACCAGAAGCCTTTACAAGTGCCACACTCTGAAAATTGCAACTCCTGCCTTGAAAAGAAAGGAGGCAACGGCTTTGTTGAGGATCTTGGTTTGCTCCTTCTCCAGCACTTGCACCTTTTGGACCTTGGGCGTCAACATCCAGACGGAAGGGTGCCAGGAAGTCTGGGTTCAGAGTGACTTTTGGGTTCCAGCTGATGGGATGGAGGGGAACTAACACCATCATTTTCCAATAAACAAGCTCTTTTCACCAAAGAGATTTGCCACCGACTTCGGAGCACTCAGCACCAAAGCACCCTCCTGGCTGAGAACTTCCAACCCGTAGGAAACACTTTGATTCCCACCATTTCTGGAGACATTTCTACTGCCAAGCACAGAAACCATTTCTTTCTCAGCCCAAAAGGTTCCAGGCAGGCTGTGCTGCTAGCAGGGGTGACAACACCAGAGCTCCCCTTACTCTCATTCAACTCCTTTACTTCAAGCAGACCAGACCACAGCCCAAAACCAGACCTTCTAAAAGAGGATCAAGGTATTTCCTCTTTATATGTCTGGGAGGCACTGGGCTTTGACAGAGAGGTGAAAAGAAAGCAAGGCAAGCCAGCTGAAGGGCTTGGCTCATTGGCTGCCAGCCCAGCCTTCATTTCAGAAGATTTCAAACACCTATGGAGGTACAAAAAAAATCAGCAAACTTATTCTAGGGCCTTCAGAGAGTCTTGGGTCTGAAGAACCAGGGTTCTGTAGAAGCTTTTGTAGGGGAGGAGGAAGGGAAGCTGGTCTGAGGACCTCCAGGACCAGCATGGAGTGGTTGTTCAAGTCTCAGATAAGGACCAGTTCCTGTTTCAGTCGAGTCTGGCCCTGCATCACACCCACTAAAGACCAGGCAAGGCAGAGAACCTGCAGCTCAGACAGATCTGCCACAAACGTGGATGTTGGCAAACGCAACACACCACTTTGTCCTCTCATCTTTCATCAGGCTGTCACCTGTAAGCAATGACTGCACTGAGAATGGAGCCAGTCCTTCCTTTAGGTGGTGGTTTTCTGCACAACCTGAAATTCCCATCTCGGCCTGACCCATAATTTATGGGAAAGTCAATTTGTCATCGGCCTGGAGGACAAGAGCAAGTTCAGGTGTGTGTGAGAATGGGGCAGTGTCCCTTACATGGACTGCAAGCCCTCTAGTGGCATTTCATGGCCCTGTCTACCCCATCTTCACCAGGTCTGCCCAGCAAGCTCTGGTCCCTAAGCTACAGGAGATGCAGACTTGCTTCAACCCACACTTCTGAAGAGTGGCTGTTGACATGCCATGACACACCACACTATGTAGACTTGCTTCAGCCCATACTTGTAGTTAAGAGTAGTTGCTGTCATGCCATGCCATGTCTTCCCATGCCATGCCATGACATGTCATGTAGACTTTCAGGTAGACCTGATGGGCACCAGCAGTAGAGCTGGTCAGAAAATGTGTATTGTGGCGTCGTGAGCTTAAACCTCAAGGAACATCAGCCCGTTCTTAGGGCAGAGCTGGTGAGTGTGGGACCAAGGTAAAGGGCAGAGAAGCACCAGCATCCAAACCAGACTGGGGGTGAGGAAGAAGAGGAGGAAGAGTTGCTGTCAGGATGTGGTTGCCAGAAGTTCTGCAAATCCTGCTCTACCCATCCCAGCTTTAACTGAGAGAGCACGGGATGAAGTGGGGCCAGGAGGGAACTGGAGGTGCAATCACCCAGGTCTCCTGGCCATGTGGGGGCAGATGTTTTGTTCAGAGACATGTAACACGGGAGCAGCACGTGATTTACTTGCAGTTCATCAAAAGGTCTCCCCGGGAAGTGGGGCTGACATCATATGGGAAGAAAAGACTGGGATGAAAGGCGCTTGGCTGTTGGCACAATCCCTACAATCAAAGTTGAGGTGAACATTAACTTAGATGAAGGGCCCTGATTCTCCTGTCAAGCCCTTGATGATGCTGTAGGACACGGGCTTCTTTGGATCCCAACAAGCCAGGCAGCGAGATTCACTGTGCTGGCAGACAACATCCCCAGAGTCTGACCACGGAACCAGTTTCACTCAGGATGAATCCAAGGCAAGGGCAGCCAAAGAGGTTTCTGAAGAGGCACATAAGGAGGTCTTGTAGCACCAGGAAGAAAAGACCAGGAGCACGGCTTGAAAATGCCAACAGAAGAGCTCCGCTTTGCTCCTCTGCTAAGTTTCTTTGGTAGCTACACAGCTTTAGGTGTGTTTGTCCATGGGTTTGCTTACAGAAGCTTTTAGGTCTTTAAAACCATTGGGTTTTAAAAGTCCTTCCAAGCCCAGATACCTCGTGGTCATCGCTACTTTTGTGATATGCTGATTTCAGTCTCTCTTGAGAAGGTCAGTGGGTTTTCTAGTATTTGAGCTCATTTTGAACTTAGACAGGTCAAGTTGGAGACGAGTGAGCTGGAGGTGCTGCGGTTGCTGGTTGAAGTGTAGATGAGGGACCAAGGGAGCCTGATTTCCCCCTTTAACCTCCTGTAACCTCTCTGCACCCCAGCTCCACTGCCCTGGACATCTCCTCCTTCAGGATCCAGCTTCTCAGGAGACTCCTGTCATATAAATAACAGCATCAAGGATGGAGACAGCTCACCCCTCAGGAGACAACGTTCCCATCCCTTAAGCAAATCGATGCCACTCATAAAACCAAATACTTCCTGCCGACCAGCTGTTCCCAGTCATATCCAGCACGGCCACAAAGTGGGTGAGTCTCCTCCATATTTACCCAGTGACCAACCCAAGGGAAACAATCGTGGCAGCTTCTGAGGCCCTCCCATAATAAACTTGATTAGTAACAATTAAAAACTCATTACAGCTCTAATTAGAGCCAACATAGTGCCACCTGGATTCATTCCCCAATAAGCTCATAAAATATTGTACCTATTATATTTCTTCCCATGTTCTAATGCAAAGAACGTCGCACGACTCACGCCCTGAGCCAGGTTTATGTGACAGATGTCTACCTGCTCTCCTCTCCTTCCAGCAGCTTCCTACGCACAGCAGCCTCAATGTCCAGGCTTATCTTCACGCCCCACAAGTCCTGATGTTCCTCCAGCACCTGGCCAAGCTCCCCTTTGGCTCCACTGAGGGCTCTGTAGGGTTCATCCCCTGAGCTTTTGGCTTTGTTGAGGGTGAGTTCTCCTTTCTTTCCACCTCAACAATGCTGGGAGGAAGGAAGGTGCTCTGAGTCCCACCAGCTGGGACCTCAGTGTCCTCTGAGGGCATTTACCCACCGGTGGTCTTGCACCAAACCAGTTGGTGCCTGGACAGACCAGCAACCTAGACTGTATCTCACAACCCCACGTCACTTGGACTGAGTGATGGAGAGACTCCGTATTAACACAACACAAGGAGTAAGGCATTTGCCATCTCGCTTTGAACTCCAGTCTTTGGAAGCCAGAAATGATCTGAAAGTGCAGGCAGGTCCTCGGCAGCACCTTGGCAGAGCCCACAGGAGGCTCCTGGGGCCAAGTTTCGTACCTGCACAGGCAGCACGTGGCCTTCTCTGCAGAAAACCAGACCTTACAAACCAACAAAACCCATATTTATTCTGTATTTTTTTATCCTCTAGGTCCCAAATGCCAACAGCTCTACCAAAAGGCTGAGGGACTTGGGTCTGTTTAGTCTGGAGAAGAGAAGGCTGAGGGGGGATCTGATCAACGCCTATAAATACTTAAAGTTTGGGAGTCAGGAGGATGGGGCCAGTCTGTTTCTAATGGTGCCCAGGGACAGGACAAGAGGAAACGGGCACAAACTTGAACATACGAAGTTCCATCTCAACATGAGGAGGAACTTCTTTCCTGTGAGGGTGGCAGAGCCCTGGAAGAGGCTGCCCAGAGAGGTGGTGGAGTCTCCTTCTCTGGAGACATTCAAAACCCACCTGGACACGTTCCTGTGCAACCTGCTCTGGGTGACCCTGCTCTGGCAGGGGGTTGGACTAGATGATCTCCAGAGGTCCCTTCCAACCCCATATGATTCTGTGAAAAAGCATGAAAGAGTTGTCACTGCTTGATCACACTGAGGCTGTTTCACAAGTAAATTTGCTCATTTTAGGCAAAACAGGCCCCCGTTGCAGCAAATATGGATTTACCTCTACAAGAGAGCTCACAGGCAGCACAGTGCCCCATGGAAGGGAGGAAGAGGAGTCTGGTCACCGGGGTGTTGGGACCTTTCATTCAAGCGTGATGCACTTGAGCAATTAGCATTCCTCCCTCTTTCCCGAGCACAGCAGATGGGACAGATAAACTCTGGCACCTCCGTGTGTTGTAGCCTGGCCCCTCTCCAGGAAAAACTCAGGGAGCTTCTAAAAAAGCCTGTGGCTTTCTGCAGGGCGAAGGCTGCATCTTTGGCTTCCTGGGTTTCAACACAATCCCAGATCTTGACCCTTCTCCCAAAAGAAGTCCCCAGGAATTCTGTGGGCCTTCATCCCGTATCCATCCGTACCTGTCCTGGGACTCTGCACTGGGAGGAGGAAGTAGGAGAGATGACTTCTTGGCCTCTCCCAACCCAACTTATAAATTTTAGAGTCAGAAATGCCATCATTTCTTCAAACAAGAGAAGAAGGCATATTATAGCCTGGCACAAACATCAGGTGATGAAGTCAGGTGTGTCGACTGAAGGCATATTTGTGGGAAAATAAGAAAAGGGGCATGAAAGTAACACTAGTTCAGATGAGAACTATCTTTTTTTTTTTCCTCATTTGTTTTGTTCTCTGCAACCCAGACCTTCTCCATTTCCCTGCTCTCCTCCAACAACCGCCGGGGGCTGCACCTGGGTGATGCTCACGCTGTGGAGCAGTCAGGGCTGATTCACCGACTGGTCCGGCTCTCGCTCCTCCCGCTGCTGGAGAAGAATCCAGCCAGGTATTAATCAAGTTAATTTGGTTGCAAGGGGACGTCATTTAGAGAGGGCTAATGACTAACCTGGCTGGGCAACCTGGAGTTATAATAGCAGGTTTGGGGCTGTGTCTCATACTTTCATGCTGCTTTTTTTCCATGAGTAATTTGTGTCCACGCAACATCTTCAGGCTTCCCACCACTCTCGTTTGAGGTGCCGGTGCCTGTGTAAGAGCCCTGCTCGCCATGTAGATGGTGCTGCTTGTCCTTGTGCCGACCAGGCATGGAGGATGACCACTCTTCATCTGTGAAGACCTGTCACTGGTGGCCTCCCCCATCGAGGCCTCCAGGGTGCCTGGGTGGGAGCTCTAGGCACCATCAGGACTGAGGTACCTCAGGGTGATGGGTGGGCTGCGTGTCCTCTTGGGATGACCGAGGACTGGTGCTCACTGCCACATCCCAACTCCGATGGTCAAACCACCACATCCCAATGGCCACATTCAAACTACGCATCCCCATGGCCACGTTCAAACTGCCACGTCCCAACAGCAGTGGCCAAACCACCCCAGTCGCACTGCCACATCCCAACTCTCATGTACAAACTGCCACGTCCCAATGGCCATGTTCAAACCACCCCATTCTAACGGCTGGGTTCAAGTTGCCACCAAGTCCAACTGCTGCGTCCTGGTGGCCACGTTCAAACCACCGTGTCCCAATGGCCACGTTCAAACTGCCATCTCCCAATGACCGTGGTCAAACCACCCCATCCCTGGTCAAACCACCCCATTCCAACGGCTGTGTTCAAGTTGCCAAGTCCAACTGCTATGTCCCGGTGGCCACGTTCAAACCATCCAGTCCAAATGCCACAATTGCCCTGTTCAGACCACTACGACCAAACCGTGCCATCCAGACAACTGTGTACCAACCGCCACCATACATTGCCATGTCCCAACCCCAGTGTCCCCAGTGGTGGCCCTGCCTGACTCCCTCCTGAGGTGCCCATCAACGGGGGCTGGACGCTTCATCCTCCTACTATTGGGGCAAGCACAATCCCCCTCCACCTCATGGCCACTAGGTTGACTTTGCATGTTCCCTTCCTGTGCCACACTCCTTACAGCCATGGGTCTCCCACCCCACAGAGAGATAAGGAGTCTACTGTGGAGGAGCAAGATGGCACCTCCTAAGAGGAGAGAGAAAGGCCATATTCCTCCTCCTCACCTCAGCTGGGTGCTGAGTGATTTGCACTGTAGGCATTGCTGTTCCTTGCGGCCAAAAACAAAGCATGTTTTCCCTCCCCTGAGGACCATTAAGTGACAAGACAACACCAAGGTATCTTTTCATCTGCCTGCAGTTTATTGGTAATGAAAGAACTCGGAGGAAAGGGGTGCTGGTAGGAAGCAACCATGCAGTAGGGTTCACGCAACAGAAGGTTTGCAATAAGGCCGTACATACATCAAGTGTGAAGGAGAAGAGGGAAAGAAATCTATAAAATATTAAAGCTGCCAAATTACTCCACCAGCGGAAGGTGGACATCTCCAGAGACCTCTTTCTCACTCCTAAATCTGACTATGAGACATTATCACCTTTCTTCTGCTCACATGAGTTCCCGATACAGCTGAAACAAGCGTGTGGGTACCATGCAGGACACGCGGGAGTCGCAAGGGAAATGTGGCCATTGAAAAAGAGACCTTAAAAAGTGAAAGGAAAGAGCAGTTTTATACACACTCCTCCTCAGCCAGCACGGCAGCCCGGGGCGGCAGCGAGAAGAGCAGCCGGAGATGCTCGGATGAGCCCTGCAGTCCCTGGGACCCACAAGGGAGACCTCTCCTCCCTGGAGACTGGTGGGATGGAGACATCAGAGAGGAGCCAGGCTCTGCCCACAGGACGGTGGAAGACCTCCCCTTGGGCAGGAGGGTTGAAGGAGGTTGTGAGCTCTGAGGGAAAGAGTTCGTTTCTTTGCTGGGTGCCGGTTGGGGAAGGAAAGGGCTGCGCTGCTGGCTGGAGGAAGGAAAAGGTGCTTCTTTCCTTGGAGGGACTGAGGTCAGGGCTCAGTATTTCACACCCGACGACTTGACCGTTGTGGTCGTGACACATCTCCGCACCGAGGAGGATCCACCCCCTGAGATGAAGTTGCCACCTCCGGAGCTGCACATTCTCCCACTCCCAGAGGAGAAGCCACCACTGATAATCCCTCCTCCCATTCCACAGCTGCCTCCAATGATGCTTCCTCCTCCGACCGTACATACTCCTCCTCCCATGCCACTACCGGCTCCGAAGCCACCAGCTCTGCCCCCGGCGATGGTGGTTCTGCCCACCACAGCTGCAAGAGAAGGAGAGGCTCACTCTACAGCCTGGGAATACTCACGAAACCCAGGGGACAAGCCACTCTGCAGAGAAGAGGATGTAAGGATACTTACAGACGTTGACGTTGGATGGGTTATCTCCACAGAGCCTGTGCAGGGAAAGGAAAGAAGATGTAAATCTAACCTAAGAGGAAGCAGTTAAGCTCCCTGCAATTTCCCAAGTACTCCTCTTATTTCCCGCTTCATTTAACATCAATTAAAACCCCTGAGAAACATTCCCTGTGGGGATCTCGGTTGTATTTTGGGCTTAAAACCTTGGGGGGAAAAATGAAAGTAAATCAGATTCCAACATTCAAAGGGTTGTGAGAGGGGATTAAACCTCAGCCTGTCCCAAGGGGAGAGAGTACCTTGGTCAGGAGAAAGTGACAGCAGATCCTACCTGTTCTCCTCTCCCTCCAGCAGCTTCCTGTACATGGCAATCTCAACATCCAGGGCAATCTTGATGTTCAGCAGCTCCTGGTACTCCTTCAGCAAGCGAGCCAGCTCCTCCTTGTCTTTGCTCAGGGCACATTCCAGCTCTTCCAGTTTCCTCCTGGCATCCTTGACGGCCATCTCACCCCGCTCCTCAGCCTCAGCAATAGCTGACTGCAACTGATGGTTCTGAGAAAATGAAAAGGAAAGGAGTTTCTCAGTTGCCTCCTTCACACCCTCCACTGGAGCTGCCCTCAGGGCACAAATGGATAGAAAACAGGCAGGAACCATTAATCTTCTCCAAAGGACCTGAATTTCAATGACAATATTTCCTTCATGCTACCCTTAGTACACCACCCAGCTCAGTTGTGACCCAGCCCGATGCCACCACACAACAAGATGCTGAGGAACCCCTACCTGCTTCTTCACGTTCTCAATCTCAGCCCGCAGCCTCTGGACATTGCGGCTCAACTCTTGGATCTCAATCTTGGTGTTGCGAAGGCTGTCCCCGTGCCTTCCAGCGGTGGTCTGCAGCTCTTCATACTGATAGCACCAAGACAATGTGACCCATTAGTGACACAACCAACCAAAAACTCCAAGTTCCCTTGCTCTGTGGCAAGGAACCCAATGATCAGCAGAGATTGTCCCAGGTGGCTTGATTTCTTCCCAACTCACCCTGCTCTGGTACCAAGCCTCGGCTTCGGCCCGGCTGTTCTGAGCGATCTGCTCGTACTGGCGCCTGACCTCCTCGATGATGCTGTCCAGATCCAGGTGCCGGTTGTTGTCCATAGACACCACCACAGAGAGGTCCCGGCTGATCGTCTGCATCTGAGCCAATTCCTGCAACCAAGACAGGAGTGAGCCTGACTGTCTGAGGAGGGGAGAAAGGAGCTGAGACTCCAACCAGCCTCCCCAGACCACATCCACATGGGCACCCAGGGCAACCTCAGTGTTCTCAGCCACCACGCCCCTCATTACAACTCCAGCCAACTCTATCCCAGGGTAAGGAAGACCTCTTACCTCCTCATAGATGCACCTCAGGAAGTTGATTTCATCGGTGAGAGCTCCCACCTTGGCTTCCAACTCTACTTTAGTCATGTAGGCACAGTCCACATCCTACAGGAAAGATCACACACATAGACAACAACTTCATCCCATCCCAGAAGAGTTGTTGGCAGCCAATGCCTCCTCTTAGAAGCTTCCCATCTTGATGCTCCCTCCACCCAATGACTTGGCAGCCTTCCCCCTCACCCCTTCTCTCCTGGTGCCTCTGGGACTCACCTTCTTGAGCACCACAAACTCATTCTCAGCAGCCGTGCGCTTGTTGATTTCTTCTTCATACCTGTGGAAAGGGACAGGACAAGGTGAGTCTCTTGGACTGCTCCTCAGTCAACCAGCAGAACCCCCATTCCCTCCATGGCAACCTCGGTCCCATTCCTACAGAGCTCCAGAGCAAAGGGAGGACAGGCTGGAGATCTCCCAGCTGCCTCAGCTCTCCTCTCTGGGGGCTCCTTTCTTCCTCAATCTCTCACTGCCCTTACTTGGTTTTGAACTCCTCCACGTATTGCCGCATGTTCTGCAGTTCCGACTCCAGCTGCCCCCTCTGTCCCAGGAGAGACTCCAGCCTCCTCCTCAGGTTCTGGATGTAGTTTTCAAAGATGACATCAAGGTTCTTCCTTGGTCCTGTAGGTCCTTGCTGTTGGAGGAGCTCCCACTTGGTGGAGAGGACCTTGTTCTGCTGCTCCAGGAAGCGGACCTGAAAGCCCACAAAAGTGTGTGTGAGACATTCATCCGGGGAGACATCCCTCTACTCAAACCTCCTGCCTATTATTTGGGAGGCCAAGGGGAATTCTTTCCCAAATCCCCACCAGGATTGTGGCTGCTTGAAAGCCAGTTACCCAGAAGGATGATTCCTCCCTTCTTTCTCCTCTTTTTTCAATTTTCCTCAAATGTCTCCTCTTTTCTCCTCCTGCATTTCTGCTCTTTTTTAATTAACTATTTGGATGACTACATTCCAGATTTGCAGATTATTGTCATTTCCAATTGCAAATTTTGACCCACATTAATTTACAGAAGCATCAGAACATTTTTTTTTCCTTCCAACGAATGAAATCCCAAATGTCCTAATACCAGAGAAAATTCCTGTTTTCAGATACAAAAAGTATTCAATATATATGTCATATATTAAAGAAAAAAACTATGAAGAACATTTATAACCAGTGTTCTCCCAGTGCAGACAGTCTAAAGAATGCCCATCTGTATCTGAGCTGAAATAAGGAACAGCCAGGAATTAACTGAAAGCTCATTCCTACCTTCTGAGTTCCTTGAGAAGAGACC
The DNA here is from genome assembly GCF_001431845.1 of Calidris pugnax. NCBI lineage: Eukaryota > Metazoa > Chordata > Aves > Charadriiformes > Scolopacidae > Calidris > Calidris pugnax. The sequence goes on along the minus strand of NW_015091014.1, from coordinate 43,330 downwards.
ACCCTTGAATCAGGACAGACTTAAAGAATCACATATCTCATGATCCCTTTGGCCTGGCTGCACAGAGAAATGCTGAGGGAGAATTTGGATCAACCAAACCTAGAGAAAGTCCTTTGGTTTCTCTGCGGGTGTAAAATTTTTACATCTCCTTAGGAGGACTCAACGAACACACTACCAACCTTCCAGACCTGCCCACACTGAGCTGAGAAGGACAATATTTCCCTCTCCACAGCACAGGAAAGTTCCTCCGAGTGCCCATTCCCAAGAAAACACAGTTCCAGCTTCTCACCTTGTCAATGAAAGAGGCAAACTGATTGTTAAGAGTCTTGATCTGCTCCTTCTCCTGGCACTTCACTTGTTGGATCTGAGGATCAATGTCAACATGGACCGGCCGCAAGAGGGTTGGGTCAACCTGCACCGGCTGGATGCCTCCAGGGAACCCAGGACCACCTCTCACAGGACCACCAAAGCTGCCTATTCCTCCACCAATGACACCTCCTCCAATGCTGCCAAATCCTCCTCCAAAGCCTCCACCAAAGCCACCAATTCTACATCCATATCCACCGCCAAAAGAGCCACCCATGGAAATTCTTCCGCTGCCACCCAGGTTATGGAGGCTCCTGCTGCTAAAACCTCCACAACGTCCGCTGCCTCCGATCCCCCTTGACGTAGAGAACGAGCTATAGCTGATCCTGCTTCTGCCCCCACTTCCTCCAAAGCCACCACCAATGGCAGAGCAAGAGCTGTATCCCCTTTTGCTGCTGCCTCCAAAGCTTCTGCAGATTGACTGGCGAGACATGGCTGTTCCTTCCACACAGAGCCGAGGAGAGAAAGAAAGACCAAGAGATCTGTGGTGCTGGGGGATGGATGCCGAGAGAAGTGTGCGCTGTCTTCTCTGGCCCCACAGCTCCAGGCATTCCCTTTTATCTGTTTCTGGAGGTGGGCTGGGTCTACAAGGGCGTGAGGAGGAAACAAATTTACTGTCTTCATCAGCTTGGTGCGGTTAACAGATTTTTGCCAAATTGTTGACTCCACCCAGAAATATGCTTTGCAATGTGAATAAAAGAGCAAGAGCATGGAAACAGATCTCAGTGAGTAAGTGGACTCTCCTATCTTTATGGCATCTGGGAAAATATGTTTTACAATGATGTAGTCATGTTCGTCCCTCCTCCCACCTTTCCATCCACTGGTAATGATTTCGCAGTTTGTCTGGATTGGGATCTTTTGCACCGACGCTCAATCTACAGGCAAGCGTTTTGGTGAAAAGCACCTAGAACGAGACTTTCACAACTCCCCCAAGCACGCCCCAGATCTCCTGCTTAAGTGGAAAATTGCCGGTGCCTTCCCAAGCAGTAGTTTCCCAACTCAGAGCAAGAAAACCACAAATTAACATTTAACAACAATCATCATTTCTGTTTTATCCAGAAAGGAGGTGCTTCATTCCTCTCCTACCAGCACCAGTTGGGATGGGAGTGCCTTCTTCTAGGACACGTTCTTGCAAAACGCATCTCCCGGAGTCCCAGAGAACCAAGGACCGGGACTCTGAGCACTGGAGAGGAATGAGTAAGAGATCAAGGATGTCCAAGCTCCTTCCTTCTGCTTTTCAGATGGCCACAGGCATCACCCAACCTGCTGAGGGATGAGAGGACAGTTCGGGCACGAAATGTGGTAATGATGGCTGGAGACTGACAGAGAGCAGAGAAAGGCGGACGGGGATCACTGGGACTTGTCAAACTCATCTTTTTTTAACCAAAGTTGGTAGGCAAATGATCGGGCTGAGTTCATCACACTTGATCATTTTGAAAAAGGGGGTCACTAGAAGGCAGAAGAAGCTCTGGTGTTTCCCTAAGAACAGTTCGAGTATTGATGATGATGAATTGTGCAGTGGGAGATCTGGTATCTTTGCCCAATCTTTGACCACCATAAATTCGGGGGTGGGGAGAGGGGGGGGTATGAATAAGGGGATCCTGAACAAATTAGAAAAAAGCTGCTTCAAAGGAGAAAACCATAAAGTTTGACTTTGTGCAGAGGCGATGAAGTAGGACATTCACCTTTGCACATTCATCTCTTCTGCATCTTCTTAATCAAATATACATTTAGTTAAATGTATGAACTTCAAGTAAAAACAACATTTTCCCTACTGCTAAGCTTCTGTAAATCATCAGTAAATGTTAAAGGGAGTATATTTTACAGCCTTCCCAGCACTTCAGCAGCCCAATATTATACTGCATTTAAGCTTTAATGTGGAATAAAACCCATAAGACTTGTGTAAGTAAATGTTGTTGGAAAGTGTCACTGGGTACCAGCCTTCACCCACAGGCACTTCAGAGCCTTTGGAAAACCATCCCAGAGAATCACTTTCAAAAGCCACTGGAGGAATCAGAAAGAGAAGTTCCATTGTCACCGAGACAGAGGCTGCTTGAGACCACAGAGTCTTCACAGAGTGGGGTGTGAGAGAGTGGAGAACATTACCCTTGAGGGACTGGTGTAACGGTTGGCCAAGAGATATCCTGCCCTTGAGGGACTGAAGGGACAGTTGGCCAAGGGCTATCCTACCCTTGAGGTACTCATATAATGGTTGGCCAAGGGCTATCCTACCCTTGAAGTACTCATATAATGGTTGACCAAGGGCTATCCTACCCTTGAGGGACTCAAGGGACAGTTGGGCAAAGGTTGTCCTACCCTTGAGGGACTCAAGTCATCATTGGCCACGGGTTGTCTTACCCTTGAGGGAATCAAGTAATGGTTAGCCCAAGGGTTATCCTTCCTTTCAAGGACACAAGACATCATTGCTTGAGAGTTATCCAGGTGTGTGTGTCCTGACCACTGTAACAAGTTGCAGCTGGAGTGGCAAGCCATCCCCAGAGCAGGGACAGGACACCTTTCTTTTCCAAAGCACCTTGGATGAAGAGGCTCTTAGTTCTTGGAGAGTTAAGAGCGTTAAGTCCTCCAGATGATTCCACAGATGAGTGCAGCAGCTCACGATGAGCAGTTCCAGGGAGGTGCGGGGTAGCTCAGTTTTTACGAGAGAAAACAAGTCATCCCTCCTCATGGCCTCCCTCCAGGTTGCCAAATGCTCCCTTTCCTGGTAGGCAGCAGGATTTGGTTGTGCCATCCCACACAGCAGCTCCACCATGAGGGGGAAGATCTGTTAAGTCAGCCGAATGCCTGGCTGCTGACCACACTCAGCACATGCAGATAAGACGCCCAGGTTGAGTCACTCTGACGTCTTCAGACAAGATGTGGAGATTATACCAAAGCTGGAGTCACTTCAGCCTCCTCCAGGTAAAACTCGATAGACAGCCCGGGCTCCAGCCGCTCTCTCTCATCTCTTACGCAAGGAGCTGCGCGCAGCAAAATCCTCCACACCGGGCAAAATGTAAACTCTGCAGAAAATCTATCGGAGACCAAGCCAGGCTGCAGCTTTGGATCTCACACAGCACAGAGGTTCTGGCGACACAGAGGGGGATGTTGCAATGACTCCTCACAACGATGCCTATAACGCCGTGTTTCAGAGTGTAAAGCTGAGAAGAAACATAGTCTTAAAATTAAGAACAAAAAGAGCTGACTCTTGCCCCAGGCCAAACCCCAAAGCGCTCTTTTGGCACAGCCCCAGCTTCTCAGAGGCATCGCCTTCTCGTCGTCTTCACTTTGGGCCAAACCCCAACCAGGTTCCCTGAGCTGTAACCATTCCCCACCGCTTCGCCTGGACCTCCTCCCAGATCTGCAGCTTCCTGACCTGCTCCGGGGACACAGGCTGCTCACAGCAGGTTCTTGTGGGACTCCTGAACCACCACTGAAAGCCCTTTGTGTCTCTTTGATCCCTTCTTGTGGTGGAGGAACTGAAGCACAGATCAAACACACCAATGTTCTTCTCCCATTCCTCCTCCTCGAGCCAGACCAAAGCTCTCCCACTTGCTCTCTCTCCAAAGAGGAGACACTGGGGAGGTCTTGTCTGGCTTTTCAAGGGAGCTGATGGCTCCCTGAGCCCACGGGTTTGGGATCAATCGTGCCTTCCCAGCCCTTCATGTTCCCACCGCTGGTCAGTGGAGGGGAGGATGAGTTGGTGGTTCTCAAGCCCTCCTGGTGCCCGGAGGGTGACGAGCTGTGCAGCCTGCTTGGCCACAGCCCACTGGTGCACCAGAGGAGAGGTGCTTGGCCAACATCCATGTCCACGCCTACAGGCAGCTGTAGACCTGCCCTCCCACCACGGCCCACAAGGCTCCTACCGTTGCCACTTTCCCCCACCACAAAGCAAAGTCCACTCCAAGGCAGGAAACTGAGATGAACTGACAACAGACTGATCTGATGTCTGTTCCCACCCTGCCCCTGCCGATTTCCATCATCAATCAACATGGTTGGGTCTCTACTGGTTTCACCACTCTGCTCTGGCAGCGTTCCTGCCCAAATCTCATCAGTTTCTGCTTGTGGCTTCAGCGTACCCCATATAGACCTTCTTCCTGCTTGAAAAACCTGAAATCCAAGAGAAAGATTGACAAAAGCCCTTTCCTAGAAGAGCAGAGATTTGTGTGTTACCAGACCTCTCTGGTAGGATGTGACATGGGCACCAGGGCTCTGAGTGTCTTAGTTGGCATCAAGGCTGAGCCCTAAATATTGGCACGGGGTATCCTGGAGCCTCCTCATTCGTTCAAAAGGTGCTGGACCCCTGTGTGTTGGAGTTTTCTGGACAGAGCAAATGAAGATATCTGTGAAAACGACTATACCTGACTCCAAGGATGGAGCTACATTAGGACCTGCCCAAATATTTAGCAGCCTCCTGAACTCCTCCAGTTTGGACTGGTGTCAGTTTGGACTGCTCACATTCACTGTGAACTGTGTGAACTGAGCACTCAGAACCCCACCGGTCTTGGTACGGTCTTGGGCTTTCAGGCACTGAGATGACTGATGAGAGTCAGGAGGCACCACGCAGGCTTGGACACTTCCCTGGCTCCCATTCAGTTCCCTCAAGAGCACGGTGAACAGAAGAACAACCCACAGCTTCCCACCAACCACCTTCCCCAACAGCTAAAGCCACCTTGCCTAGAAGTGGCCTCCAAAACGACAACACATAGACATAATGAATGTTCTCTGCAATTTATTGAGAATACCACACACAGAAGAGGAAGGGAGGTGGGGACAGTACATCTCGTTCCATGTCACAGGAGGCCTGGCACTGATGAGCAAGCTTTGTTCTCTTTAGGAAAAGTCCACGTGTGCCTGAGGTGTTACCAGGTGTGATGGAGAACAAGGACAAGGGGAACTGGAAGCCACTGCTCCACCTGGGGCTACCAGGTGAGCAAAGCTTCCCAGGTGCTCCACCCTGGGGCAGTTAATCCTTCTGGCAACCAGCTGCGAAGATGCTCCACCACTGGCTCTGCCAAGGGAGGAGTCCCACTTGCCCCACACCTACCCTGGCCCCCAAGGCTAGTGAATGGAAGCAGCAGGATGTACCGCATGCAGAAGCACCCCAAGGATACGGCCATTGAGGAAGGGACATGAGAACAGCGGAAGAAAGAGGAGTTTTATACACATTTGCCACGAGGCAGCCAGAAATGTACAACACAGCGAGAGAGGCAGAGCCTTTCCCTCCTGTAAATCAGCTCTTCGTGCCGGGAATCCACGGGGGAGGCTTGGGGCTAAGGAGCAGCTCTCCAGGGCTGCTAATGGGACATGGCACTGCCTTGTCTCCCTCGATGGGACCAAGCCAGGTGGATGAGCTGGTGCATGGTGGGCCATGAGGGACACAGTTTGTTTCGTTACAGGATGCTGGAGCTGGGTTTCAGGAGGCTGGGCTGCTGCCGGGAGAAGAGGGGAGATGCTTCTTTCTGTTTTCAATCTGGCTTTGGGGCTCAGAACCTCACTCCTGAAGACTTGACGGAGGTGGTCGTGACACATCTCCGTACGGAGGACGATCCCCCGCCGGAGCTGAAGTTGCCACCTCCAGAGCCGCACATCCTTCCGCTTCCAGAAGAGAAGCCACCGCCGTACGATCCTCCTCCCATTCCACAGCTGCCGCCCATGCTTCCACCTCCAAAGCCACCTCCTACTCCACAGACGCCACCTCCCATGCCGCTGCCACCTCCGAAGCCTCCTCCCATTCCGCTGCCACCTCCGAAGCTTCCTCCCATGCTTCCTCTTCCTCCAGAGACGGTGGTCCTGCCTACCACAGCTGGAAGAGAAGCACAGGTTACATACACGTCGCCCATTGGCTGGTTGTACCTCTAAAAAAGACATCATCTGAAGGAAAGAGATGCAGATACTTACAGACATTGACGTTGGACATGCCATCGTTGCAGAGCCTGTGAGGGAAAAGAAAACGATTAATCCCATGGGAGGTGCATGTTTCTTCAGCTGAGAGTTTCCCTTTTTTTAGAAGGTTTACAATTCCTGATTCTTTCTGAATTTCCCAATTGTTCCTTTAAACAAATGAGCTACCTTGACCTCAACGTTCTTATACGAAATATGGAGAACACACTTATCACTAAGAATTAGAACATGAGCGATATGAAATTTATCTTTAGGATGTATGCAAAGATTTTACCCACAAATAGTATGATCTGTTGAGAAATTAGTCAGAGACACAAAGAAAGAGAGGTACCTGTTCTCCTCTCCCTCCAGCAGCTTCCTGTACATGGCAATCTCAACGTCCAGGGCAATCTTGATGTTCAGCAGCTCCTGGTACTCCTTCAGCAAGCGAGCCAGCTCCTCCTTGTCTTTGCTCAGGGCACCTTCCAGCTCTTCCAGTTTTACCCTGGCATCCTTGAGGGCCATCTCACCCCGCTCCTCAGCCTCAGCAATAGCTGACTGCAGCTGCTGGTTCTGAGAAAATGAAAAGGAAAGGAGTTTCTCAGTTGCCTCCTCCACACCCTCCACTGGAGGCAACCTCGGGGCAATAACTGGGTGGAAAAATAAGCAGGAACCATCAGTCTCCTCAAAAAGACCTGAATTTCAAAGAACTACATTTCCCTCACACTGTTCCACCCATCTCAGTCATGACCCAGCCCGATGCCACCACACAACAAGATGCTGAGGAACCCCTACCTGCTTCTTCACGTTCTCAATCTCAGCCCGCAGCCTCTGGACATTGCGGCTCAACTCTTGGATCTCAATCTTGGTGTTGCGAAGGCTGTCCCCGTGCCTTCCAGCGGTGGTCTGCAGCTCTTCATACTGATAGCACCAAGACAATGTGACCCATTAGTGACACAACCAACCAAAAACTCCAAGTTCCCTTGCTCTGTGGCAAGGAACCCAATGATCAGCAGAGATTGTCCCAGGTGGCTTGATTTCTTCCCAACTCACCCTGCTCTGGTACCAAGCCTCGGCTTCGGCTCTGCTGCTCTGAGCGATCTGCTCGTACTGGCGCCTGACCTCCTCGATGATGCTGTCCAGATCCAGGTGCCGGTTGTTGTCCATAGACACCACCACAGAGAGGTCCCGGCTGATCGTCTGCATCTGAGATAATTCCTACAACCAAGACAGGGAGCCCAAGTGACTCTCAAGCCTAAATCCACATGGGCAACCTCGGGGTTTCTGGCCACCAATTTGCCTCATTGCAACTCCAGCCAGCAAATGGGAAGGGAGAGCTCTTACCTCCTCATAGATGTATCTCAGGAAGTTGATTTCATCGGTCAGAGCTCCCACCTTGGCTTCCAACTCTACTTTAGTCATGTAGGCACAGTCCACATCCTACAGGAAAGATAGACATAGACAACAACTTCATCCCATCCCAGAAGAGTTGTTGGCAGCCAATGCCTCCTCTTAGAAGCTTCCCATCTTGATGCTCCCTCCACCCAATGACTTGGCAGCCTTCCCCCTCACCCCTTCTCTCCTGGTGCCTCTGGGACTCACCTTCTTGAGCACCACAAACTCATTCTCAGCAGCCGTGCGCTTGTTGATTTCTTCTTCATACCTGTGGAAAGGGACAGGACAAGGTGAGTCTCTTGGACTGCTCCTCAGTCAACCAGCAGAACCCCCATTCCCTCCATGGCAACCTCGGTCCCATTCCTACAGAGCTCCAGAGCAAAGGGAGGACAGGCTGGAGATCTCCCAGCTGCCTCAGCTCTCCTCTCTGGGGGCTCCTTTCTTCCTCAATCTCTCACTGCCCTTACTTGGTTTTGAACTCCTCCACGTATTGCCGCATGTTCTGCAGTTCCGACTCCAGCTGCCCCCTCTGTGACACGATTGATTCCAGCTGCCTCCTCAGGTTCTGGATGTAGTTTTCAAAGATGACATCAAGGTTCTTCCTTGGTCCTGTAGGTCCTTGCTGTTGGAGGAGCTCCCACTTGGTGGAGAGGACCTTGTTCTGCTGCTCCAGGAAGCGGACCTGAAAGCCCACAAAAGTGTGTGTGAGAGATTCATCCGGGGAGACATCCCTCTACTCAAACCTCCTGCCTATTATTTGGGAGGCCCAGGGAATCTTCTCCCAAATGCCCAACCACGGCTCATTCAAACATCCAAGCTCCTGAAGTGCATGGCAAGCATTATTACATTTTCGGTCATTGTGAGCTTCTCACTTTTGGACAAAAAAGAGTTGCCAATAGAAAACAGCATCCCTATTTCCCATAGCTCCAGTTTTGGACATTGCTGTTGTCTTCGCAGTAGTGAAGTCAAGAAAAGAATGATTTTTTTTTTTTTCTTCTAACTGAATATACATTCTCCTACAAGCAATTCCATATTTCTTTGGCTTCTATTTGAAATAAAAATAATCAAAGAGTGTTGGAAAGGCATTTAACACTCGTAAGTTTATAGAATCAGTTCCTTGTAAAGAAAGTTTCTCACAAAGAAAAGCTTGGTAATGAGAACTCTTAGGCAATTACATCTACGATGATGACTTTATCCTGAATCACTAGAAATTATATTGAAGAGATGACGAGGCAAGAGACTCTACAGAATGTTCTTCAGATGTTCTCGTTAATCTTCCATTAGTGTGAAAATCACATCTATTGTTCAGTATTACTTAATGACACCTTAATAATAACCTGCTACCGAGGCATCAGTCATGGGAACGTTAACAAGCGCTTGTTGGTAACAAAAACCATCCCTTTGCACACCACAGAAAGTCATTGAAAATGCCCACCTCCAAATGAGCACGGTCCTAAATTCTCACCTTGTCAATGAAGGAGGCAAACTGGTTGTTAAGAGTCTTAATCTGCTCCTTTTCCTGGTTTTTCACTTGCTGGATTTGAGGGTCAATCTCAACATGGACCGGCCGCAGGAGAGATGAGTCAACTTGCACCGGCTGGATGCCTCCAGAGAAGCCAGGGCCACCAAAGCCACCCATTCCTCCAGGGCCCATTCCTCCAGGGCCCATTCCCCCACCACCCATTCCTCCACCAAAGCCACCCATTCCTCCACCAAAGCCACCCATTCCTCCACCACCCATTCCACCACCACCCATTCCTCCACCAAAGCCACCCATTCCTCCACCAAAGCCACCCATTCCTCCACAACTCATTCCTCCGCCAAAGCCACCCATTCCTCCTCCGTAGCCTCCACCAAAGCCACCCATTCTGCCTCCGTAGCCTCCACCGCCGTAGCATCCTCCCACAGCGATTCTTCTGCTGCCACCCATGTTGTGGAGGCTTCTGCTGCCGAACCCTCCACCATATCCACCTCCTCCACCTCCCCTGGATGAGGAGTAGGAACTGTAACTGATCCTGCTTCTGCCGCCACCTCCTCCAAAGCCACCACCGACAGCAGAACAAGAGCTGTAGCCCTTTTTACTCCCGCCTCCAAAGCTTCTGCAGACAGACTGACGAGACATGGCTGTTTCTTCTGAGTCGAGTCAAAAAATCAAGGAGAGCAGAAGGACCCAATGGAGCTGCGATGCTGAGGAACGAGTGCGGAGAGAAGTCTGCAGCCTTCTCTGGGTCCACAGCTCCAGGGACTGCCTTTTATCCACATCGGGAGGTGGGCTGGGACGGCCTGGGCGTGAAGGTGGAAGCCAATTTAATATTTCCATCAGCATGGTGTTGTTGACAGATTCCCAGTTGAGCTTTACCATATTTGGGCCTGGATAGAAACACACCCTGCAATAGAGGGGTGAATAAAAGAACAAGAACATCGGAACAGGTCTCAGTGACTAAGTGGACTCTCGTATCTTTATGACATCTTGGAGATCGACTTTTACAATAATGCCCTTTTCTGTGGCCCCTCATTGGTTTTCCAGCCTTCATGGTTCACAATTAATTAGTTAATTAATTAAGGGTTCCCAATAATTCCAGATATAGATCTGTCCAGTCAAAGCTCCACTTAAAGCTGCTGTTTTGATGACACCCCAGCTATAATTCCAGCTTTCACAATTCCTTAAACACACCCTAAATCCCCTTTTTATATGTAAAATTGCCTTTGGCATTTCAGAAGAGGTTTCCCAATCCTGAGGGAGAACTCAAGACACCGAAGTTTGAAGAGACTCAGCACATTCTCCGCTAGAAAGGAGTTACATCTCCTTGAAGTGTGCGTGGTGTCACTTTGGATGGGAGTGTCTTCTCCCCATGGATTAAAATTCCCTCCAACCGTGTCTTCCCAAGTCTGTGATGACCAACTTGGGACCTTGGATGATGCTGGAGCGGAGTGAAGGAGGCAACTCGATGACTGATCTTCATCTCTGTGCTCTTTGGAGGGCGATGGGGAATTACGACCCGTGGAGGAACGGAGGGACATGTTGGGCAGCCACTTTGGTGACAATGGTTGCGGACAGACAGACAAGCACCGTAGAAGTGGAAGGACAGACGGACAGTTCAAGGTAGTGAGGGGTTCTACTGCTCAGGTGAATGTTGCTGATCGCTCCTTTACCCGGTTCTCTCCAAAGATGAGACAACTGACATGGAAAAGCTTGTTGAGAAATGGAGCTCTTCCAACCCTTAAGGCATAGTATATCCTCTTAATTTCAAATATTCTGTTGGGAAAGTAACATATTTTAGAAATGTATTCTGTAGGATGTCTCTGAAATAAAGAAGCCCATTGTTGGATTGCACGTAAATGACATTTTAAATAATTATGATAGAAACCATGATAGAAAATATACAGTTATACTGCTGTTCAGTGTGCTGAAGAAGCTGGATTGTAGATGCCAGTTAAAAGGAAACTGAGGTCTGTAAATATTATTTAAAAGGCATTCCAAAGGTATTATCAGTCTGGATGCTTTCAGTCAAATATATGGTTAAGTTTATGAGTGAAATACACAATGACTTTTTGCATTTTCTGTGGATAACAGCACAAATAATCAGAAAGTAACAGAGAAAATATAGATCACAGCCCTCCAAAAGATTTAAAACAATAATGAACAGGTTACTCAAAAGATCTAAGCATGGAGATACACATTCATAAGGAATTTTCACAGTCACCCATAAGACTTGTGAAACTAAATGTTGGTTGAAAGTATCACTAGGTGACCGGCAGCCACAGGCACTTCAGAGCCTTTGAAAAACCAGCCCAGAAAATCACTTTCAAAAGCCACCAGAGGAATCAAAAATAAAAATGCCGTTGACTATCACCGAGACGGAGGCTGCTTGAGATCACAGTGTCTTCACAGGGTGGGATGTGGCAAGGTGGAGAACATTACCCTTGAGGGATTCAAGGGACAGTTGGCCAAGAGTTATCATACCCTTGAAGGACTCAAGGAACTGTTGGACAAGGGTTATCCCACCCTTGAGGGACCCAAGGGACAGTTTGACAACGGTTGTCCTACCCTTGAAGGACTCAAGAAACAGTTGGCCAATAGTTATCCCACCCTTGAGAGACTCAAAGGGCAATTGGACAAGGGTTGTCCTGCCCTCGGGAGGCTTAACTAACCGTTGGCCAATGGTTGTCCTACCCTTCAGGGACTCAAGTCATGGTTGGCCAAGAGTTATCCAGATGTATGTGTTCCTGGCCACTGCAACAAGTTGCAGCTGGAGAATGGGCAGCCTTCCCTACAGCAGGGACAGGACACCTCCCCTTTCCAAAACACGTTGGATGAACAGAGTCTCAACTTTTGATAGTTATTACCAAGACGGAGAGTTAAGTCATCCAGATCATCCCACAGATGAGTGCAGCAGCTCATGATGAGCAGTCCCAGGGAGGTGCAGGGCAGCTCAGCTTTTAGGTAGAGAAAACAAGTCATTCCTCCTCATGGCTTCCTTCCAGGTTGCCAAACACATGGCAGCTCCCATTCCCGGTAGGCAGCAGGACCATCCCACACAGCGGCTCCACCATGAGGGAGAAGATCTGTTAAGTCAGCCGAATGCCTGGCTGCTGACCACACTCAGCACATGCAGATAAGATTGAGTCACTCTGTTGTCTTCAGACAAGATGTGGAGATTATACCAAAGCTGGAGTCACTTCAGCCTCCTCCCAGTAAGACTCGATACCAAACCGGGCCTCCAGCCGCTCCTTCTCGTCTCTTACACAAGGAGTTGTGTGCTGGAAAAACCTCCACAAATGTAAACTCTGCAGAAAATGTATCGGAGACCAAGCCAGGCTGCAGCTTTGGATCTCACACAGCACAGAGGTTCTGGTGACACAGAGGGGGATGTCGCAACGACTCTTCACAACGATGCCTATAAAGCCGTGTTTCAGAATTTAAAGCTGATTAGAAATGTAGTGCTAAGATTAAGAACCAAAACAGGTGACTCTTGCCCCAAACCAAAGCTCAGAGTGCTCTTGGCACAGCCCCAGCTTCTCGTTGTTTTCACTTTGGGCCAAACCCCAGCCACGTTCCCCAGCTCTCATGGATTTCTGCTGAGCTTCAAAGCAAGTAGAAGTCCCTCTTCCAAGAGCCCTGAAACCATTCCCCACCGCTTCTCCTGGACCTCCTCCCAGATCTGCAGCTTCCTGACCTGCTCCGGGGACACAGGCTGCTCACAGCAGGTTCTTGTGGGACTCCTGAACCACCACTGAAAGCCCTTTGTGTCTCTTTGATCTCTTCTTGTGGTGGAGGAACTGAAGCACAGATCAAACACACCAATGTTCTTCTCCCATTCCTCCTCCTCGAGCCAGACCAAAGCTCTCCCACTTGCTCTCTCTCCAAAGAGGAGACACTGGGGAGGTCTTGTCTGGCTTTTCAAGGGAGCTGATGGCTCCCTGAGCCCACGGGTTTGGGATCAATCGTGCCTTCCCAGCCCTTCATGTTCCCACCGCTGGTCAGTGGAGGGGAGGATGAGTTGGTGGTTCTCAAGCCCTCCTGGTGCCCGGAGGGTGACGAGCTGTGCAGCCTGCTTGGCCACAGCCCACTGGTGCACCAGAGGAGAGGTGCTTGGCCAACATCCATGTCCACGCCTACAGGCAGCTGTAGACCTGCCCTCCCACCACGGCCCACAAAACCACTGCCATCTTCTTTCCCTAACATGTATAAAATTCTACGAGACCAGAAATCTCGTGAGAGGGCACTTAATTGCGTTGGTTGGTTCGTACAAGAGCAGGACAGCCTCATCTGAATTGCTCCTTGTGTGAGCAAAGCATCCCGAACCCCACCAGTCTTGGGCTTTCAGGCACTGAGAGTCAGGAGGCACCATGCAGGCTTGGACACTTGCCTGGCTCCATTCCCACACCCATTCTGTTCCCTCAAAATACAGTCATGACGCATTGAAGGGAAGAACAACCCACACCTTCCCACCAAGATGCTTCCCCAACAGCTAAAGCCACCTTGCCTAGAAGTGGCCTCCAAAGCAAGGACACAAAGACATAATGAATGTTCTCTGCAATTTATTGAGAATGGCAACATCCTGAGGAAGGAGGGCATACACACACAGAAGAGGAAGGGAGGTGGGGACAGCACATCTCATTCCATGTCACAAGAGGCCTGGCACTGATGAGCAAGCTTTGTTCTCTTTAGGAAAAGTCCACGTGTGCCTGAGGTGTTACCAGGTGTGATGGAGAACAAGGACAAGGGGAACTGGAAGCCACTGCTCCACCTGGGGCTACCAGGTGAGCAAAGCTTCCCAGGTGCTCCACCCTGGGGCAGTTAATCCTTCTGGCAACCAGCTGCGAAGATGCTCCACCACTGGCTCTGCCAAGGGAGGAGTCCCACTTGCCCCACACCTACCCTGGCCCCCAAGGCTAGTGAATGGAAGCAGCAGGATGTACCGCATGCAGAAGCACCCCAAGGATACGGCCATTGAGGAAGGGACATGAGAACAGCGGAAGAAAGAGGAGTTTTATACACATTTGCCACGAGGCAGCCAGAAATGTACAACACAGCGAGAGAGGCAGAGCCTTTCCCTCCTGTAAATCAGCTCTTCGTGCCGGGAATCCACGGGGGAGGCTTGGGGCTAAGGAGCAGCTCTCCAGGGCTGCTAATGGGACATGGCACTGCCTTGTCTCCCTCGATGGGACCAAGCCAGGTGGATGAGCTGGTGCATGGTGGGCCATGAGGGACACAGTTCGTTTCGTTACAGGATGCTGGAGCTGGGTTTCAGGAGGCTGGGCTGCTGCCGGGAGAAGAGGGGAGATGCTTCTTTCTGTTTTCAATCTGGCTTTGGGGCTCAGAACCTCACTCCTGAAGACTTGACGGAGGTGGTCGTGACACATCTCCGTACGGAGGACGATCCCCCGCCGGAGCTGAAGTTGCCACCTCCACACATCCTTCCGCTTCCAGAAGAGAAGCCACCGCCGTACATTCCTCCTCCCATGCTTCCAGCTCCAAAGCCACCTCCTACTCCACAAACGCCTCCTCCCATTCCTCCTCCCATTCCGCTGCCACCTCCGAAGCCTCCTCCCATTCCGCTGCCACCTCCGAAGCCTCCTCCCATTCCGCTGCCACCTCCGAAGCCTCCTCCCATGCCTCCTCTTCCTCCAGAGATGGTGGTCCTGCCTACCACAGCTGGAAGAGAAGCACAGGTTACATACACGTCGCCCACTGGCAGGCAGTAGCCACAAACAATAACCATGGTCTTTTGCTGTTTCTGAAGGAAAAAGATGCAGATACTTACAGACATTGACGTTGGACATGCCATCGTTGCACAGCCTACAAAGGGAAATTAGTAACATTTAATTACCTAACAAAAAAAGACTTCTTAAAAACTGAGAACTGTGTGTTCGGTATCAAACCGTTTTGCTCTTTCACTCTCATCAGCAACTTGGGCATCAGTAAAGTATTTAAGGAGGGAAGGTATCAACAAGGTCTCTTTATGATGAGATTCTTCCAGACTTCGGGTTCAGTAAGATATTTGCACTTAACAGGAATGATACAGGGTATGCCAATTATCAGTGCTGACCATCCAAAATGTCACCCAGAGACCCAACAGCCATCTCGACCCATTTGAACCAAAAGAGCTGGGTTGAGATTACACTCTCAACATCAAAACTCAAGTTGTCCAGCCCAGATCACAACATCCCTCTCAAATGTTGAGGTCAAGGGTTTACCTGTTCTCCTCTCCCTCCAGCAGCTTCCTGTACATGGCAATCTCAACGTCCAGGGCAATCTTGATGTTCAGCAGCTCCTGGTACTCCTTCAGCAAGCGAGCCAGCTCCTCCTTGTCTTTGCTCAGGGCACATTCCAGCTCTTCCAGTTTCACCCTGGCATCCTTGAGGGCCATCTCACCCCGCTCCTCGGCTTCAGCAATGGCTGCCTGCAGCTGCTGGTTCTGAGGAAGAAAAAAAGGCACTTTTCAGAACCCATCTGGTCACTTCAGATCAGCCCTCAATGCCCAAGCGTTGAGTCAAGGTTAAGAAAAGGGTAACATTTACATTTAGGTAACCAAGGGGAGTTGAAGCAACCGTTTCTGCCCCTCACACCGTCATTTGTTATCCAACCTGATGAGACACCACCCAACCCCTACCTGTTTCTTCACATTCTCAATCTCAGCCCGCAGCCTCTGGATGTTCCTGGTCAACTCTTGGATCTCGATCTTGGTGTTGCGCAGGCTGTCCCCGTGCCTTCCAGCCGTGGTCTGCAGCTGCTCGTACTGAGGGCACCAAGACAAAGCCACCCATCAGTGACACATTCCTGATGCCCAAACCAGGCTTGTCAACATTTCCACAGCTCACGTGCTGCTACAAACCCTCATCATGTTGGTCTTGGATGCCCAGCTCAATGTAAAAGAGGGGTCTGAGACTCAATTATTGGTTTTGAACTTTGAGGTAGGTCTTAGTCACATTAATTAACGTCCCTTCATTTCTGAAAAGCTACTTTGGGCAGGCGCTTTCTAGTTAAAGTACATTTTTGGCCACGTTTATTGAGACACATTTACCATGCACCAACATGAGACTCTGGGCATCTTGAAAACAGTAAGTCACACCCTTCAAAAGCCACACAAGTCCTCTTGGGACTTCCTTGCCAGGGCTCCAGCACCGTTAGCTTAAGGAGATGTCTCACTCTGTCGCAAATTATCTACCCAGGCTCCTTAATTGCTTCCCAACTCACCTGGCTCTGGTACCAAGCCTCAGCCTCGGCTCTGCTGCTCTGAGCGATCTGCTCGTACTGGCGCCTGACCTCCTCGATGATGCTGTCCAGATCCAGGTGCCGGTTGTTGTCCATAGACACCACCACAGAGAGGTCCCGGCTGATCGTCTGCATCTGAGCCAATTCCTGCAACCAAGACAGGAGTGAGCCTGACTGTCTGAGGAGGGGAGAAAGGAGCTGAGACTCCAACCAGCCTCCCCAGACCACATCCACATGGGCACCCAGGGCAACCTCAGGGGCTTTGCCCACCACATGCCTCATGGCAGCTCCAGCCAACCCCATCCCAGGGGAAGGAAGAGCTCTTACCTCCTCATAGATGCACCTCAGGAAGTTGATTTCATCGGTGAGAGCTCCCACCTTGGCTTCCAACTCTACTTTAGTCATGTAGGCACAGTCCACATCCTACAGGAAAGATCACAGGGAATGCTTTGACTTCCTCTTGGAAATCCTCCATGGAAATTACAGTCTGTACGGAGGGTAACAGCTGTGATGGAGCTATTCATTTATGCAAATTAAAAACAAAGGACTTCAAATGTCAGCCCACGGATTCTATTATCTCTCCAAATTTCCATTCAAGAGGGAGTCCCCTCAAAGCCCAGATACAGCCTGATATTCCAGCCATGGTTTCATAGTGCGTGACTCACCTTCTTGAGCACCACAAACTCGTTCTCGGCAGTTGTGCGCCTGTTGATCTCTTCCTCATACCTATGGAAAGTAAAAGTACAGGCTGAGCTTCCTGAATTTTCCTGCCTACGGCCACACTAAGCAAACTAACAGGGGAAAGAAAAATACAGAATTAAATATTTAGACTGAAAAAGCGATGACTGCAACTGCCATAAAAGGTGTGTGTGAAGAAAAAGGTCTACAAAGCTGCTCGAGCTGCTCTCCGGGTTAGACTCTCACTTACTTGGTTTTGAACTCCTCCACGTATTGCTGCATGTTCTGCAGTTCCGACTCCAGCTGCCCCCTCTGCCCCAAGACGGCATCCAGCTGCCTCCTCAGGTTCTGAATGTAGTTTTCGAAGATGACGTCGAGGTTCTTCCTTGGCCCTGAAGGCCCTTGCTGTTGGAGGAGCTCCCACTTGGTGGAGAGGACCTTGTTCTGCTGCTCCAGGAAGCGGACCTGAAAGCCAACACATGGAGGATCCACCGTCACACGGGGAACAGCAGCAGAAGCCAAGACACCCCTTTCATCATCTAAAAAGGGTGTCGATTCTCCTTTGCAGGACAATGACGGAACCAATTAACTTTTTTTTAAAATTTTCCCTTGTTGCCTAAACTGCAAGATCGGGAAAAGGAGGAAATGTCTAAGACATATTCAAGTCAAAGGAGCTTTCAAATGTAGGACCAGCTCCAAGTAGATTCCCGTCACAGGTAATGTGGAAATCTTAGATTTCTAGCCTAGATTTAAAAGACTGGACATTTGAAAACAAAAATTAAAAAAAAAAAATATATATATTAATGAATACTTCAAGGGGAGGGTACTTGGAAAGAGAGCAGCACGGGAGGGACAATTTGTGCCCGAAACCTGCGGGTGTTTGGAGGCGTTGAGCCTGCTGCAAGAGTAACCCATGAGGTGAACCTGGTGCAACAGGCTGGAGTCAAGCCCCGGAGACAGAGCTTTGATCTCGTCGGGAAGAGAGATTCTCATCTCCTCCCCAGCAGTACTTAATGAAAAAATTTTGCTCCAGCTCCTCAGCCTGACGCTATCTAGCTCAGAAAGGACATTTCTGCAGAACTTGAAAGTTTCTCCCAAATTTGACCCTTGACTGGCCCCAATCGCACCCTCTCACCTTGTCAATGAAAGAGGCAAATTGATTGTTAAGTGTCTTGATCTGTTCCTTCTCCTGGTTTTTGACTTGCTGGATCTGGGGATCAATCTCGACATGGACTGGCTGTAGGAGGGCTGTGTCAACCTGCACTGGCTGGATTCCAGGGCCACCTCTACCGGGGCCACCAAAGCCTGCCATGCCAAAGCCTGGGCCACCAAAGCCGCCCATTCCTCCGCCGCCCATTCCTCCACCGTAACCGCCCATTCCCCCACCGTAACCACCCATTCCTCCACCACTCATTCCTCCAAAGCCACACATTCCTCCTCCACCCATTCCTCCACCAAAGCTGCCCATTCCTCCTCCGTAGCCTCCACCAAAGCCACCCATTCTGCCTCCGTAGCCTCCACCTCCGTAACATCCACCCATGGAAATCCTTCCACTACCACCCATGTTGTGGAGGCTCTTGCTGGTAAACCCTCCACAACGTCCACCACCTCCAAATCCCCTGGACATAGAGAACGAGCTGTAGCTACTCCTGCTTCTGCCACCACCTCCTCCAAAGCCACCACCGATGGCAGAGCAAGAGCTGTAGCCCCTTCTACTCCCGCCTCCAAAGCTTCTGCAGACAGACTGACGAGACATGGCTGTTTCTTCTGAGTCAAAAAATCGAGAAGGTGAGAAGATGAGGAAGACGGATGGAGCTGTGGTGCGAGGAGGTGAGTGCAGACAGAAGGGAAGTGAGTCCCTCTGACTGGAGGGCAGAGGATGCTCCCTTTTATCTGTTCCTGGAGGTGGGCAGGGTTTTGCATGGGCGTGAAGGAGGAGACAGCTACTGTCTTCATCAGCGTGGCGTGGTTTACAGATTTTCATCTTCAATTTGCCAAACATTGACCCTACCCAGAAACACACCCTTGTAATGCAGGAGAAAATTATTAAAAAAAAAAAAAAAAAGAAAAAAAGAAAAGATACAACTGTCTCTCCCCAATGGCAGCGCTCAATGACTAAGAAGCCTTCTGCTTTTGTGGTGGTGGTAACAGTCTCCCTCGGATACACCAGTCCTTGTTGTTCCACCTTTCATCCGTTGCGGTTGTTTCCCTGCTTGTGTTTATCTCTATTTCCATCTCTCTCTCCAAAGCCCCATGGCAGGCAAGTGCTGCCCTTGATGCCAAGTTGTAGCACGGCTTTCACAATTCCCAAAACACACCTATGTTACACCCTTCGTCTTCTTTTTACATGGAAAATTGCCTTTGGCTTGGAGAAGTAGTTTCTCAATCCGGAGCCAGGGCTCAGCAAATTGCATTTTGATGAGGCTCTGTGTCTTTTTGATAAATAAAACCTTACCAGAAACAAGATACAGGGAGCAATGGTTGGCACTGGAAATTCATTTATTGTTGGACCAAACTCTTACAGAAAGTGAGTCCCGGAGCCTGCGTGCCAAGAGACTCTCAGCACCGGTGAAGAAATGCCACGAGTATCACAGACAGGAGATCCCTGTAGGATTTTCTGAAGGTTTCAAGACCTTCACGTAGTCTTGAAACCTTCAGAAAATTCTGCAGGGATTCAAGACCTTCATGTGGTCTTCAAACCTTCAGAAAACTCTGCAGGGATTCAAGACCTTCACGTGGTCTTCAAACCAGAGAAGACACCGGGAAGCCAGCTGCTGGGACGGACGGACAGACAGACAGACAGAGGGCTCTGAGGACTGACAGCATGCAAAGTCCCGCTGCCCACATAATAAACCCAGCACCTATTTACATGCAATTAGCTCGGCAGAGGCTGCTGGAGGATGCTCAGCTCGTTTGTGGAGACACATAGACATGGGGAGAAGAGAGGGCACAATCACTTTCACTGGAGGAAGTCCGTGTTTTCCAGCTGCCAGGCTCGTTTCAGTGTTTGTATTCAAATATATCCTTGGTGGAGGTAGACACTTGGAAGCTGTGTCGAGCCCTCCTTCAAGAAGGGGGGTAGGTGTCCTTTTTAAGCGTATTTGGGAGCAGACACCAGGTTTTAGGAAGGCAGAAAACTTATCTGAATATACTGGATTTGGTGCCCCACTGGGAAAGGATTAATTTAAGAGTTAAAGGTGCGATAGTAATCCTGTGACCCATCACGCCCTCATCCCTTTGTCTTGCAGGAGCCTGCTTATCAAACAACAATTACTGCCCCCTTTTAATGGTTTTTATTGAGAAAATCCCCGGGTTTTTTTATTCATTTTCAACTTTTTAAAGCCACCTAAGAACTTCTGAAGCCCAAAACCCTTTACGAGTG
Source organism: Calidris pugnax (assembly GCF_001431845.1). NCBI lineage: Eukaryota > Metazoa > Chordata > Aves > Charadriiformes > Scolopacidae > Calidris > Calidris pugnax. The sequence goes on along the minus strand of NW_015091014.1, from coordinate 22,910 downwards.
CTGAGGCAGCTAACAGTGCTGGTAGCCGCCTAACGAGGTGCTCAGACGTTCCCACAGGACATAGGCAATTATGTGCTTCTTGAAAATCCACACTGGCAACTCCTGGTGTCTTCAGATGTTTAAATACCTCTAAAAATATCGCCCAGACACCTATTTCCCAAAGCGCCTAGGGACCCGGACCGTGGCGTAACGCGCAGCTCAACTGGCATTTCCACTGAAAACCCCAGTTGTCCCTGCCCCTCCTGATGGTCCCACCTCCCTCCCCAGCCCCACCAGGGGCTCCTGAACATGGGGAGAAGTGGAGCAGGGGACAGATAGGGCTAAAAAATGTATATATTGAGAACAAGTCACTGTGAGACCCAGGGGGTGGGGAGGACGGGGGGTTTGGTGGTTGTAGAGATGGTTTATAAACAATAAATAGGTGGGCTGAGGAGGTTCCGGGGGGGTTGGTGGTCTTCAGCCTTATTGGTGGTCTTTGTTTCCTTGTCCTGGTTTGAGACCCAAACCAGGATGCTCCGAAATGCCACAGTTGGGACAACTACATCCCTGGCCTTCAGGGGTTTGAAGAACAACCTCAACTATCACCACAACTGTCTCAGCCCCTCTCAGGGTGATGGCCAATGTCATCTCCCATCTCCAGGAGGGACAAATCCCTGGCAAGACCCAGGCTGTGAACAGGCTCCACTTCTGATTTGTCAGTCAAACACGTTCCACGGCACAGAATTCAGGGGGGTGGTGGGTTTGTAGCTGCTGTAGATACTACCACATCTATCCACATGGACAGGCGCCTTCCCTTGCCTCCCTCCTCATTGCCACGACCTGCTGACATTTTTCTGGGTTGTTTTTTTGTTGGTTTGTTGGGCATGGGGGGGGGTTAATTTTTTTTTTTTTTTTTTTTTTTTTTTTTTTTTTTTTTTTTTTTGTCGATGGGGTGGGATGAGGCCATCAGAAAGTTTTCGGGGTCCCAGCGGTGGCAGGAGGAGGTGCGTGAAGGCTGGAGTCCCCCAGCGCCCCGTGTTTGGATCCAGCGCCGGGGTTGAGTCACAGCCCCGTCACCAGCCAAGTTTAGGAAATCCAGCTGGGATTTGGATATCGACACCATCTCCCGGCTCCAACGCAATCGGCAGCTTTAGACCGCAGGGAGCTCAAACAACATCCTTGTACCCAAAGCCCTGAGGAAGGAAAATGAGCTTTAAAGGTCCCTTCCAGCCCAAACGACTCCATTGTTCTGTGATTCTATGAAAATAAATGGGCAGAAATATGGGAAAAGCTCCTCGAGCCTTGAATACTTGGGGGAAAAGGAGAATACTTGAAGGAAAATGTGAATACTTGGGGGAAAAGGCAAATACTTGAAGGAAAAGGTGAATACCTGGAGGAAAAGGTTAATATTTGAAGGAAAAGGTGAATACTTGAAGGACGAGGTGAATACTTGGAGGAATAGGTGAATAATTGAAGGAAAAGGTTAATACTTGAAGGAAGAAGTGAATACTTGGAGGAAAAGGTTCATTTCAGCAGCAACACTTTCAGCCAACCTGGACTGAGCTTCTTCCACCACAAAAAGAGAGAAATTGGGGGTGGAGGGCGGGGAGGGGAAGCAAAGCAGAGCATTTAATTCCCACACTTTCCATAAAACACTCGACATCTAAGCATTCTCTCTCTGCTTTAGAAGGAGCTTTTGAAAGGGGGCGGAAATCATGACGCAATTAAATGAAATTATTTTGGGGCACGTAAAACGCTTTTCCCTTCTCCAGCAAAAGGCAGAAATTATGTCACATCTGGGTCCAGCCCAGCAGAATTCTCCCCTAATTGCTGGTGCAATCATAGGAACAAAAGGCGAGGGCTTTTTGGTGTCTGTTTGTCTTCGCTACGGGCTTTTGTCCTCATCCAGAAGCCTTTTGTCTCCTCGTCACCCGTGTCAGGAGTCATTCGCTGGAGGCAAGTTTACACAGAGGCGGGGAGGTTGGGGTGGCTCTTGGGGAAGGAGATGTCTTTTCATTCAACGCCCATCTCAGGTCCTTTTACGACTCAGGGGAATATTTCAGCCTTGCCCAAAACCATCTCCCCATCCAAGTAGTGGCACGCCTTCGCTGGCAGCGTGGTGACATTCCGTGGTGGCTGGTACTTTTATGTCTCCAGCACTTACAAACAGGGAACGGGGCATGGGATAAGTGAAGTGACTCATGGGGATGGCAGAGCAGGTCTGCGGTTGACCAGGGACATGATTCAAGGTCTCCTGAGCCAGAGGTCAAACCACAGTGGAAGTTTTTGGCTCTAAATTCACAGGTCATCAAAAATACCCTCCTTTTGTGGAGAGGTGGGGCTTGACATGGGGGTTGGGATCTTGCTCTTCCCACGTTCTCAGTCACCTTTTGGAGGCACCTTGAAAGCAACCCATGGATCCCTGGCCACAGATCAATGGTAGGGGTGGCTCCAGCATCGTGGACGCTGAGGAATTAGCTCTGACGGGTGATGATCACCCTTCCCTCTTCCACACCATCCCTCATAGGGTGCTCCAGAAGCACTTAGGGCTGTGCAGTGTCTTTGCCGTGACAGCACCAGCAGCACTGGGACCACCTTGGAGGACAGGGAAGCTCGGCTGTAGGCTGGTGGTGTGCTGGGAGGCTGTGGTCAGAGGTGGGCTGGCCAGGGGATGTCCCAAGTTGGCCAACACAAGCAAGGAAAGGGCTTAGGAAGAGAAAGGAGAAGAGAACGGTCTCCCAACATCAACAGAGTCCCAAAGTCTGCTCTGCTCCAAGGGGGCCACCTGCCTTGGTCACCCCAGGACCCCCAGCAGAAGGACAGAGGAGAACGTCCAGGCTCAACCCAGCTGCCTCCTTCCCTCCAGCCGCGCTACCAGGAACGGGCTGGTTCCCACGGGTGTCGTTCAGGAACACCCCATTTCCAGCAGGACCAGACCATCCCACGGAGACAGACCCTCCCCACCTTTGCCCGACCCTCCTTCACCACCACCCCCCCCCAACTCACAAACTTCCCATCTTTTTAGAGAGAGAAGTGTGAGAAGGAGGAAAGACCGGGCTACGTGTGGGCTTTGGTTCCTTTAAATGTGAACTTCAAAGGGCAGGAGAAAGTCAGGAACCACTTTCAGGTCTCAGCAGAAGCCGAGTCCTGTCGCAACACGAAACTCTTCGGGTTCAGAGAGAAAAACCACATGAGTTTTACTGCCTCTAGTGTTTATTGGGGTACGCCACGCGCCAAAGGAGAAAGGCTTAAGCAAACAAGCACAAGTGTTCCCATGATCACAGCGAGGGGGGAAAAAATAAACAACAACAACAAAAAAAAAAACCAAACAAACAAGGTAAACCCTGAGCAAAACTTAAAAACATTTTACAACAGCTTCTGAAGGACGCGGGTGAAAATGGCGGTATCTTGCTTAGGAGGAAAAACAAAACAAAACAAAAACAAAAACCCAACCCAACCAACAAACAAACTGCAGGGGGGTAAGAAATGTCTTCAGCCGGGAGGAGTCACCATTGGGAAATGCTCCTTCGGGAGTTTGCGCCCCGGTTGATGAGTAGCACCCATTGAAATTGCCCCACCTCTGGACGCGGCAGGAGATGGCGAAAGAAGCCACGTAGGGACCCGTCCCCTCCGTTCAGGGCTTCCCTTTCCAAGGGAGGGGGGCAAGTCCTGCCCCCAAAAAGGGGTCCCCCTTGCACCCCGATGGCCACCAGCTTGGGGAGTGTCCTGGGGAGCGCTGGTGCAGCTGATGTCACACGTGGATGAGCATCTCAGTCATTGGCTGGTGGATAAAGCCGGGTTTTGGGTTCCTCTGCGGTTTCTGAGGGATGGGATGGTGGAGGTTTGAGATGAAGTAGGTGGTGGCCACCTTGGCAAGGAAGCAGGGAGGGAGGTTTGGTGGTGGTGGCCATCATGGAATTTGCTTCCTTTCTCCTTTGGATGCCAGGGGATGGGGGTGAGGGGGTGGCCGGTGTGCCTAGAACCTCCGGTTGCAGGGGTTCTTCAGGATGCTGCCAGATCCCACCACCACGGAGTTGCACCCTCCGGAGCCGAATCCTCCCCCGGAACCGAATCCTGCCCCGGAGCCGAATCCGCCCCCTCCTAAGCTGTAGCAGACGCCAGCACCGCCGGTGTTACAGCTGCCTCTCCCATTTCCAGCTCCAAATCCCATTCCTCCTCCTCCTCCAAGGCACATTCCGCCGCCGTATCCACCTCCAGCAGAGCTGCTGCTGCCTCCCACCATGGCTGCGGAGAGGAACAGAAGGTTCGAAGTTACCTCTGATGCCACCATCAAGCTTCGGAGCATCAGTCCCAGCCCACCGTGCCCCTCCCCACCCCCACCCCACCCTGGGATTGGGGAAGGCTACTCACAGATGCTCACGGAGCTCTGGCACTCTCCAGACATCCTGCAAGGAAAAAGAGATGGGTCATCAGCTCCAGCCTGAGCATCTGGAGTGGTCCAGCTCCATGAAGCCAGGCTTGGTCCATCGGACCATGGGCATAAATAGCAGCCATGGGACCGTAGTCCGTATCTAGTGGCAACATCACGGATATTTTAATGAAGGAGATGTGATGTGCCACCTTCCTCCCGTTGATTTAGCAAGATGCAATCAAGCTCTCATTGATTCCTCACTCACCTGCACTCTTCTCCCTCCAGCAGCTTCCTGTAGGTTGCAATCTCAATGTCCAGGGCCAGCTTGACATTCATCAGCTCCTGGTACTCGCGGAGCTGTGCGGCCATGTCCTGCTTGGCCTTCTGCAGGGCTGTCTCCAGGTCAGTCAGCTTGGTCCTGGCATCCTTGAGGGCCACCTCCCCGCGCTCCTCGGCATCCGCGATGGAGCTCTGCAGAGTTTCACACTGGAGGGCAAGAGGTGGATGGGATGAGCGGGGCAGGGGCAGATGGAGCCATGATCCCCCATGGCTTGGGCTTGGCTGTTCACAACTGCAACGCAACGGGTTCCCTCCCACTTACAACGACTCTTCCCAGAATGTTTGCTTTTGGGGAAGCTCCGAAGGGCATAACCAAGAGCTCACACAAAAAAAAAAAAAAAGAAATAACAAAAGCAGCCCCTACCTGTTTCTTCACGCTCTCGATCTCACCCCGTATCCTCTGGATCATGCGGTTGAGCTCAGAGATCTCAGCCTTTGTGTCCTTCAGGCTGTCTCCGTGCTTGCCGGCGGTGGCCTGCAGCTCTTCGTACTGGGAGGTAGAAGCGAGAGGAGCACATTAGGTCCACTATGAGCAGCTCCTCATGACAGGTCTCCGTGCCCAGGCAAGCCAAGGTGAGCTCCGGTCTGGCTACACCAGAGCCAGCAATATCCCAGGTCTCAGCATCCTCTGAGCCACCACCAGCAACTCTTCCACCTCCCCAGCCATCTCTCACCTTGGATCGGTACCAGGACTCGGCTTCCACCCGGCTCCTGTTGGCGATCTCCTCGTATTGGGCTTTGACCTCGGCGATGATGCTGTCCAGGTCCAGGCTTCGGTTATTGTCCATGGTGAGGACCACGGAGGTGTCGGAAACAGTCTTCTGCACCTGAGCCAGCTCCTGAAATTCACACCAGATCTGGCTTTAGCCCCACCACGATTTCCTTACGGGGTCACAACCCCTTCTCCTCCCCAGCCTCCCCCCTCCGGAGGGCAGCGGGACCACTCACTGTTTCGTAAAGGTACTTCAAGAAGTTAATCTCATCTGCCAGGGAATCTAATTTCGCCTGAAGCTCCACCTTGGTCATGTAGACTCCATCCACATCCTGCAGCAGAAACAGGAGGTGAAAACCTGATGCACCCCCTTTTGTCTGACATTTAACCCCAACCCCTTTGACACTGCGTTTCCCCACGGCACCATCCGCCCGGGGGCCCTGATTGATCTCAGGCGCTAACGAGCTGGCGCTGGTGGAAGCTCCTCTGAACCAAGGATTTGCGGTAAAGAGGAATAAAAGAAAAAAAGTACTTTACCTTCTTCAGGAGCACAAAATCGTTCTCGGCAGCTGTCCTTTTGTTTATTTCCTCTTCGTACCTGTTGGTGAGGAGGAGGGAGATTGAATCTGCTTGTTTTGGCTCCAGCTGCTGCTGGCAACGAGGCGCTGTTGGCCTCCAACTAATGAAGGTGGTGAAAAATAGACCTGCCAGAGTGAGAGGTACGGACAAGCCAACGGTGCTTGGCCTTCTCAGAGGAGCCCAACGCCTCACCCAAGAGCACCTCCAAGGTCCTCTACGCCGAGCCCTGGGGGCTGCGGCCACTCTACCTCCTCCAACAAGACCCAAGGTCCTCAACGTGTGTGGGCCATTTCCAGCTCCTTGCTGGGGCAGGCAGTTGCTGGAGACCGTTGAGCGGTGGAGGTGTTCCCCAAAACAAACTCAATCTGCCACCTCGGCAGAGCGTGGCATCTGGTTGGTCCCAACGAGTTCTGGACTCCCTTTCCCCCCATTTTTTTTAGCTCCTTCAATGGAAGCATTTCTCCACCCTTTTCCTGGAGGACAAATCCTTCTCCTGCCTTTCCAACTGGAAAAATTAATCAAATAAATAATAGTAGAGAAAAAAAAAACCTTTCTTCTTCTTGTTGTTTTTGTGTTTTTTTTTTTTTACCCTACATCATCCTTCCAAAGAAAGCTCTAAGCTCCCAATCGTGAAGGATATTATGGGAAGGAATCCAGGAGGAAATCCGTGAGGAAATTATGGTAGGATTTAGCAATTAGTTCATTAAATCATAATGCCATGGATTCTTAAGTGAGGAAGACAAGCAGTAGAGGATCCAGCTTTAGTGAGAAGCAGAACTCAGGCAACAATAGATATTGAGAAATACCTTGAATAATCACCAACTGTTGGCAAAACTCAGTTGATGAAAACTTCCCCAAAACTTTTTTACATTTTCTAATCGATGAAATATCACCATTTCTTATGACTCCTTGAACTTTCTGACTGTCCAAAGTCAGTTTTTCTCCCTACTTTTTCACCAACCCAACCATGGCTATGCTGAGAATGACATACTTGGTCTTGAAGTCTTCCACCATATCCTGGAAGCTCTTCAGCTCTGAGTCCAGCTGAAGCTTCTCGCTGGAGAGACCGTCCAGCTGCTTCCTCAGCCCGCTGATGTAGGTCTCAAAATAGGGGTCCAGGTTCCTGCCGCTTGTCACAGTGCTGCCCTGCTCCTGCAGGAGCTTCCACTTGGTCTCCAGGACTCGGTTCTGCTGCTCTAAGAACCGGACCTAAAAGATGGCAAAGGTGAGCAGAAAAAGAGTCAGACTGTTCCCAAAAGCATCTTTTTGTTGATTTTTTTTCCCCATTTAATGAGCTTAACCTTCCTGCCTATTCTCATCTCCAGGGAGCCATAACTTTGGGCTGCCATTGGATGGGTGGGACCACAACTCCAGGATGAGTAGGCAAAGGTGGGCCACCTTCCCCCTCCAATCTCCCAGCCTCTAAGCAGGAGAAACATGGTGAACTCCTAGCTTTGGCATCTTCTCCTTAAAAATAGGTCAAAACACCTAAAGTCCTTCAGCCCAACAGAGACCATTAGCTCCTCTGAGGATGCTCTGCACGTTCATGGTCCCACAGCTTAGCACCAGCACCAAGGTCTTAAGAACCAAGGATTCTACTGCTGGGTTTCTCCACAACCCTGGGGAGGTCACTTCTCTGGCCACCGTCCCTCTCTCTACAGAGGATCTTTGGGGTGGTCTTGTTTCTCTGGGTGCTGTTGGGTGGGCATCTCACAGTAATTGCAGCCCACGGGAGCTGTGGTGGGCTCAGACCTCCACCTCCCACCCCCAGGTTGAAGCCACTCTCACCTTGTCGATGAAGGAGGCGAATTTGTTGTTGAGCTTCTTCATCTCCTCTCGCTCCTGTGTTCGCACTTGCTGGATCTCGGGGTCGATTTCAAGGTTGAGGGGGGCCAACAGGCTCTGGTTGATGGTCACCTCCCTGATGCCGCCCGGTGGGCAAGGGGGAAAGCCTTGGCCTCCCATCCCGCCATCAAATCCTCCACCAAAGCCACCAAAACCACCACCGAGGCCTCCACCGAAGCCTCCTCCGGCCCCACCACCAAATCCTGCCCCGGCGCCGAAGCCGTAGCCAAAGCCTCCTTGGCCACCAACTCCAAAACCTCTGCAGACACCACCACCTCCACCAAAGCCTCCCAGAGAGGTGCTTTTACTCCCTCCCAAGGAGTAGAGGCTCCTGCTGCTGAAGCCACCGGCGTTGCCAGGTCCCCTGCATCCTCCACGGGACACGGAGCTGAAGGTGACCTTGTTCCTCCCTCCGAAGCAAGCGGAGCTGGAGCTGAACCCCTTGCCGAAACCACAGGACTGGCGAGACATGGTGATGGGCAACCCTGGAGAGTTGACCCGTGAAGAGAGAAGAAGGAAGAGCGATGTGGTAGCAGGAGGAGGTTTGGAGGCAAGAGGCGGTGAGTCCTGTGAGCAGGGTGCCCGGGTGCCCCTTTTTATGCGCTCAGGGAGTTGGCCGGGCGTCAGGGGAGTGGAGATGACTTCTTCTTTTTCTTTTTCTTTTTTTTTTTTCCTTTTGCTTCTATTCATTGTTTTAGGGCTCCCTCCCCTCTTTGCCACCACCATGACCTGCCTCAAAACACTCCCTGGAGAGCTAAGAAAAACAAAGCCATTGTTGGTGTTGGAAGGACAACTCCAAATCAAACTCTCTCGGCTGCAACTGTCAGCTCCTGATGGGCTTTTGCTGAGCCTCTTCTGGCCATGACAAAGCACTGCAAATTCCTTGACGCACTACACCCTCCAGGGAAAGCCCTGTTTTTAGCCAAATCACTCATTTTGAGCCCCATGGCAGGTGCTCGGTTCACTGAAGTCCAACAAAAACCGTGGTTTCCCAATCGCAGCCTCGGATGCACTCGGGTTCAACCTCCTGCTCAGAGGAGCCTTGACTTGGGTTGCCCAAAGCTCTTTCACAACCAGAGAGCATTAGCCCTTGGCAGGGTGATAAAATTAGTTTTATGGCAAAAAGAAGCCCTAGAAGAGCTTTTTAAGAAGGTTTTGAAGCTGCTTGAGGGGTGTAAAGAGCCTGGAGGGGCGCGAAGGGGCTCGCAGGGGCCAAAATAGTTGTGATATTTTCCACATCGCAAACCCTTCCATGAACATCAAGGAGCTCGAGGTGCCACCACCAGCCCCAGGAGATCTGCCCCGCGTCCCGGGAGGGGGGACCCCATCCCCATCTTCCTTGGGCTGGAACCTTCAAGGAATTGCTGGGGAGACTTCCCGAGCATCCTCCTCCGGGGTCTCCAGCCACAGGAGGTGGCCCTTGGCCAAGCCGCTCCGGCGCCGACCCGTCCACGAGCTCCCATTGTTTTAAACAAAAGTGCAGACTTAATTGCTTAAGCGGCTTTTAATTTATATTTTAATGAGCAGAGGTGTCTGAAGATGCCTCCCGACTGCGGCTCCCCATTTATCCTGCTGTTTAAAAGAAGAATAAAATGCTGTCGAAATTCCCCCCTCCCTCCCCCCCCCCCAAAAAAAATAAACCCAGAAGTTGCAGCTGAAGCCGTGACAATAAAACCCCTTTTATTGGAGACGCTCCTGGGAGAGGTTTTTGGGGGAATCAGTTTCAGCCACGATGAGCCCCATTCACCCCTGGCTTTTTGGGCTGGTGCTTTTTTTGGGGGTGCAAACATGAAAATCGGGGTCCTGGCTGCAAATCTGTGGGAGGGGGGAGGACTTTTTCCTCCCCCACCCCATCGGGCATTCCTTGAAGCGCTGGAATTGCCAGATTTTTCACCCCAGGGGGACAGGGAAGAGGGGAAATTTGTGGTCCCCTTTGGTGACGACCACCCTGCACCCCCCTGGAGACCCTCTCCGAACTTGGGGTCTTGGGGGGATAACAGGGCGGAGGGGAAATCCATGGTCCCCTTTGGTGACGACCACCCTGCACCCCCCTGGAGACCCTCTCCGAACTTGGGGTCTTGGGGGGATAACAGGGCGGAGGGGAAATCCATGGTCCCCTTTGGTGACGACCACCCTGCACCCCCCTGGAGACCCTCTCCGAACTTGGGGTCTTGGGGGGATAACAGGGCGGAGGGGAAATCCATGGTCCCCTTTGGTGACGACCACCCTGCACCCCCCTGGAGACCCTCTCCGAACTTGGGGTCTTGGGGGGATAACAGGGCGGAGGGGAAATCCATGGTCCCCTTTGGTGACGACCACCCTGCACCCCCCTGGAGACCCTCTCCGAACTTGGGGTCTTGGGGGGATAACAGGGCGGAGGGGAAATCCATGGTCCCCTTTGGTGACGACCACCCTGCACCCCCCTGGAGACCCTCTCCGAACTTGGGGTCTTGGGGGGATAACAGGGCGGAGGGGAAATCCATGGTCCCCTTTGGTGACGACCACCCTGCACCCCCCTGGAGACCCTCTCCCAACTTGGGGTCTTGGGGGGATGACAGGGAAGAGGGGAAATCCATGGTCCCCTTTGGTGACGACCACCCTGCACCCCCCTGGAGACCCTCTCCCAACTTGGGGTCTTGGGGGGATGACAGGGAAGAGGGGAAATCCATGGTCCCCTTTGGTGATGACCACCCTGCACGCCCCTGGAGACCTTCTTCCACCCTGGGGACTTGGGAACCCCCCCCAGTTTCCTGTCTCCTGGTGGGGCCGGGGGGGAAAAGGGGCTGGGACCCGTCTCCGGCAGAGGGAGAGGAGGCGGTGGCTGCGTCTCCCCGACCTTTCGCAACCGGTGGATCTGCCCAGAAGCCAGCACGGAGGAGCTGCCAGGAGTTCCCAGGGTGGCTCCTGGCACGTCTCCTGCCTCCACCAGCACCCACGGAGCCCTGCCCCACCGTGCCAGGGTGGGAAAACCACACTGGGACACCAGGGAACCCTGCCAAATCCAGCCGGCATCCCAAGGTGGAGCATCTCAAGGGGGGTCCCAGCCCTTGCCGGGGTGCACCAGGAGGAGCCAAGCTCTCCGGGACCCAACGTTGGCCACCAGCGCCCACCCGGCAGCAGCAGGGCTTTGGGATGAGTGTACCCGGGGTGGGAATCATGCCGTGGGGACAACCTTCCTCCCGAATCCACTGGGGACAACCCAGCCCCACTCTAATTGCCTTCCCCCGGGGCGGGCTGGGAGGAGAGGTCACATTCCAGCAGCTCCTCTCTCCTCCCAAAGCCGTGACGGCAGCAGAGCTGCGGCTGAGATGAGACCTTTCCAAACTCCCAGAGATGTGGGTCCTCCTCTGAAAGACCAGCTCATAGCTCGGGCTCCTTTCCTACCCCAGAAATCCAGATAAAATCTCAACGCTGGGTTACTCCTGGGTTGAAATCCACAAGGTTCCATCAAGAAGGGCCAGGACTATGGAATAGGTTGCCCAGGGAGGGGGTCGAGTCACCATCCCCCAACGTGTTTAAGAGTCGTTTAGATGCGGTGTTGGGGGATATGGGGCAGGGGAGAACTTTGTAGAGTAGGGTTGATGGTTGGACTTGATGATCCCAAGGGTCTTTTCCAACCTGAATGATTCTAGGATTCTAGGACACCCCACCAGACGTGTCCAGGAGCTCCTCAGCCATCCATCTCCATCGCTTTCCAGCAACGTCCACACACATCTCCACCTTCCAAGGGGTTCCTCCTCTCCCTGAGGACAGGGGACAAACCCCCAGAGCTCCACACACGCCCAAGAGCTTCCCTAGGCCGGGCTGGAAGGAGAAAAATAGGGTTTTCCCATGGATAAAAATAGAAATAACCAACTCTGTGGGTCCTGCCCCCAACCCGGAGGTGAATCCTGACCCCGGGAGGTTTTGTGGCTCCGTTAACACCCATGGTGGAACTTCTTTAACGAGCTTCCGAGACTCACTTGAGGCCGTGGAGGGAGAGTTGGGCACCCACAGGTCCCTGAGGGTGGTGGCAGGTCCCAGAGGGTGGTGGCAGGTCCCCACCGCCCTGGGGGGGCGTCTGTGGGGCAGGGACTCGGGGCAACTGGTTGCCGAGGGTCATCCCTCATCCTCTGCAGGTACCTGTGGGGGGACACGGGGGGTCCAAGGGAGGAGCAGACGTGGTCCCTGCCCCTCAGGAGGTCAACCACGGCAGGATGGGACCCTTCCCCGCACCGGACACTGGTCATAAACTGGTGTGGCTGCTCCTTGTTCCCCCCCGAGCCTGGTCCCACGGGCAAAAAAGAGGAAAAGAAGAGAGAAAATTGAGCCGGGTGGGGCTGGTGGCCCCTCGGGGCTCTTTGGTGGCCCCTCAGAGCTCTTTGATGGCCCCTCGGGGCTCTGTGGTGGTCCCTTGGGGCTCTTCCGTGGCCTCTTGGGGTTCTTTGGTGGCCCATCCCATGGGCTGGCTCCTCTCCCAGCAACGAGGGGTGGGAAGAGGAGATGTGTCCTCATTTTGGGGGCTGGGGGGGGTTAAAAAAGGCTCTGGGCAACCCCCCTGCATGGAGCCCGGAGTGGGATAACTAGGGGGGGTACCCACCACCACAGGCACCCCCTGTGCCCCCCAAAAGGGTGGGCAGC